>NW_027488887.1:0-238593 GCF_050948215.1 Halictus rubicundus
ACTCGGTAAATAATAGTAGTAGCGAGTTTGGTGTTATGATATATATTGTTAGAAACCGTCTATATTACAGTGATATCCCGTCGAAACTCGTCTAGTACCGATACGGAAAAAGTTTCCTCTTAGCGGTGGGGCTTAGAAAAGTGTTCGTCCAACGTCCGACGGAGTAGTACATTCGTCCATTATTTGCTAATAACTCAGTAAATAATAGTAGTAGCGAGTTTGGTGTTATGATATATATTGTTAGAAACCGTCTATATTACAGTGATATCACGTCGAAACTCGTCTAGGACCGATACGGAAAAAGTTTCCTCTTAGCGGTGGGTCTTAGTAAAGTGTTCGTCCAACGTCCGACCTAGTAGTACATTCGTCCATTATTTGCTAATAACTCAGTAAATAATAGTAGTAGCGAGTTTGGTGTTATGATATATATTGTTAGAAACCGTCTATATTACAGTGATATCTCGTCGAAAATCGTCTAGGACCGATACGGAAAAAGTTTCCTCTTAGCGGTGGGGCTTAGAGAAATGTTCGTCCAACGTCCCACGGAGTAGTACATCCGTCCATTATTTGCTAATAACTCGGTAAACAATAGTAGTAGCGAGTTTTGTGTTATGATATATATTGTTAGAAACCGTCTATATTACAGTGATATCACGTCGAAAATCGTCTAGGACCGATACGGTAAAAGTTTCCTCTTAGCGGTGGGGCTTAGAAAAATGTTCGTCCAACGTCCGACGGAGTAGTACAACCGTCCATTATTAGCTAATAACTCGGTAAACAATAGTAGTAGTGAGTTTGGTGTTATGATATATATTGTTAGAAAACGTCTATATTACAGTGATATCACGTCGAAACTCGTCTAGGACCGATACGGAAAAAGTTTCCTCTTAGCGGTGGGGCTTAGAAAAAATGTTCGTCCAACGTCCGACGGAGTAGTACATTCGTCCATTATTTTCTAATAACTCAGTAAATAATAGTAGTAGCGAGTTTGGTGTTATGATATATATTGTTAGAAACCGTCTATATTACAGTGATATCACGTCGAAAATCGTCTAGGACCGATACGGTAAAAGTTTCCTCTTAGCGGTGGGGCTTAGAAAAATGTTCGTCCAACGTCCGACGGAGTAGTACATCCGTCCATTATTAGCTAATAACTCGGTAAACAATAGTAGTAGCGAGTTTGGTGTTATGATATATATTGTTAGAAACCGTCTATATTACAGTGATATCACGTCGAAAATCGTCTAGGACCGATACGGAAAAAGTTTCCTCTTAGCGGTGGGGCTTAGAAAAATTTTCGTCCAACGTCCGACGGAGTAGTACATCCGTCCATTATTTGCTAATAACTCGGTAAATAATAGTAGTAGCGAGTTTCGTGTTACGATATATATTGTTAGAAACCGTCTATATTACAGTGATATCACGTCGAAAATCGTCTAGGACCGATACGGTAAAAGTTTCCTGTTAGCGGTGGGGCTTAGAAAAATGTTCGTCCAACGTCCGACGGAGTAGTACATCCGTCCATTATTAGCTAATAACTCGGTACACAATAGTAGTAGCGAGTTTGGTGTTATGATATATATTGTTAGAAACCGTCTATATTACAGTGATATCACGTCGAAAATCGTCTAGGACCGATACGGTAAAAGTTTCCTCTTAGCGGTGGGGCTTGGAAAAGTGTTCGTCCAACGTCCGACGGAGTAGTACATTCGTCCATTATTTGCTAATAACTCAGTAAATAATAGTAGTAGCGAGTTTGGTGTTATGATATATATTGTTAGAAACCGTCTATATTACAGTGATATCACGTCGAAACTCGTCTAGGACCGATACGGAAAAAGTTTCCTCTTAGCGGTGGGGCTTAGAAAAGTGTTCGTCCAACGTCCGACGGAGTAGTACATCCGTCCATTATTTGCTAATAACTCGGTAAATAATAGTAGTAGCGAGTTTGGTGTTATGATATATATTGTTAGAAACCGTCTATATTACAGTGATATCACGTCGAAACTCGTCTAGGACCGATACGGAAAAAGTTTCCTCTTAGCGGTGGGTCTTAGTAAAGTGTTCGTCTAACGTCCGACGGAGTAGTACATTCGTCCATTATTTGCTAATAACTCAGTAAACAATAGTAGTAGTGAGTTTGGTGTTATGATATATATTGTTAGAAAACGTCTATATTACAGTGATATCACGTCGAAACTCGTCTAGGACCGATACGGAAAAAGTTTCCTCTTAGCGGTGGGGCTTAGAAAAAATGTTCGTCCAACGTCCGACGGAGTAGTACATTCGTCCATTATTTTCTAATAACTCAGTAAATAATAGTAGTAGCGAGTTTGGTGTTATGATATATATTGTTAGAAACCGTCTATATTACAGTGATATCACGTCGAAAATCGTCTAGGACCGATACGGAAAAAGTTTCCTCTTAGCGCTGGGGCTTAGAAAAGTGTTCGTCCAACGTCCGACGGAGTAGTACATCCGTCCATTATTTGCCAATAACTCGGTAAATAATAGTAGTAGCGAGTTTGGTGTTACGATATATATTGTTAGAAACCGTCTATATTACAGTGATATCACGTCGAAAATCGTCTAGGACCGATACGGAAAAAGTTTCCTCTTAGCGGTGGGACTTAGAAAAGTGTTCGTCCAACGTCCGACGGAGTAGTACATCCGTCCATTATTTGCTGATAACTCGGTAAATAATAGTAGTAGTGAGTTTGGTGTTATGATATATATTGTTAGAAACCGTCTATATTACAGTGATATCACGTCGAAAATCGTCTAGGACCGATACGGTAAAAGTTTCCTCTTAGCGGTGGGGCTTAGAAAAATGTTCGTCCAACGTCCGACGGAGTAGTACATCCGTCCATTATTAGCTAATAACTCGGTAAACAATAGTAGTAGCGAGTTTGGTGTTATGATATATATTGTTAGAAACCGTCTATATTACAGTGATATCACGTCGAAAATCGTCTAGGACCGATACGGAAAAAGTTTCCTCTTAGCGGTGGGGCTTAGAAAAGTGTTCGTCCAACGTCCGACGGAGTAGTACATCCGTCCATTATTTGCCAATAACTCGGTAAATAATAGTAGTAGCGAGTTTGGTGTTACGATATATATTGTTAGAAAACGTCTATATTACAGTGATATCACGTCGAAACTCGTCTAGGACCGATACGGAAAAAGTTTCCTCTTAGCGGTGGGGCTTAGAAAAAATGTTCGTCCAACGTCCGACGGAGTAGTACATTCGTCCATTATTTTCTAATAACTCAGTAAATAATAGTAGTAGCGAGTTTGGTGTTATGATATATATTGTTAGAAACCGTCTATATTACAGTGATATCACGTCGAAAATCGTCTAGGACCGATACGGAAAAAGTTTCCTCTTAGCGCTGGGGCTTAGAAAAGTGTTCGTCCAACGTCCGACGGAGTAGTACATCCGTCCATTATTTGCCAATAACTCGGTAAATAATAGTAGTAGCGAGTTTGGTGTTACGATATATATTGTTAGAAACCGTCTATATTACAGTGATATCACGTCGAAAATCGTCTAGGACCGATACGGAAAAAGTTTCCTCTTAGCGGTGGGACTTAGAAAAGTGTTCGTCCAACGTCCGACGGAGTAGTACATCCGTCCATTATTTGCTAATAACTCGGTAAATAATAGTAGTAGTGAGTTTGGTGTTATGATATATATTGTTAGAAACCGTCTATATTACAGTGATATCACGTCGAAAATCGTCTAGGACCGATACGGTAAAAGTTTCCTCTTAGCGGTGGGGCTTAGAAAAATGTTCGTCCAACGTCCGACGGAGTAGTACATCCGTCCATTATTAGCTAATAACTCGGTAAACAATAGTAGTAGCGAGTTTGGTGTTATGATATATATTGTTAGAAACCGTCTATATTACAGTGATATCACGTCGAAAATCGTCTAGGACCGATACGGAAAAAGTTTCCTCTTAGCGGTGGGGCTTAGAAAAGTGTTCGTCCAACGTCCGACGGAGTAGTACATCCGTCCATTATTTGCCAATAACTCGGTAAATAATAGTAGTAGCGAGTTTGGTGTTACGATATATATTGTTAGAAACCGTCTATATTACAGTGATTTCACGTCGAAAATCGTCTAGGACCGATACGGAAAAAGTTTCCTCTTAGCGGTGGGACTTCGAAAAATTTCCAGACTTTTGTCGACGGAGTAGTACATCCGTCCATTATTTGCTAATAACTCGGTAAATAATAGTAGTAGTGAGTTTGGTGTTATGATATATATTGTTAGAAACCGTCTATATTACAGTGATATCACGTCAAAAATCGTCTAGGAGCGATACGGTAAAAGTTTCCTCTTAGCGGTGGGACTTAGAAAAGTGTTCGTCCAACGTCCGACGGAGTAGTACATTCGTCCATTATTTGCTAATAACTCAGTAAATAATAGTAGTAGCGAGTTTGGTGTTATGATATATATTGTTAGAAACCGTCTATATTACAGTGATATCACTTCGAAAATCGTCTAGGACCTGTAACGGTTGCGTTTTCCTTCCGCGAGCGGTTAATCGCGAGAGGAAGGAATTCTGTCCTCTCCTGGATTTGCTCAGCGGCCAGGGTCGGCGGAGAGGACAGCGGGTAAAATAAACGTAGACGGTTTTAGAAAAAGATGAGCTTTATTGCCGGCGGCCTCTTGCCCCGGTTACTGACGAGGGTTCCCGGCTGGCGGGCTCCGGTGCGACGGCTGGCTGTAAGCAGCACGAGAAACGACAATTTTAACTTAATCTTACTCTAAACTAAACCTAGTATATACACAGTAAAATTACGGCGAAACGCGGAGCGAGCGGAGTTCGCTAATGTGACGGTAACGCGAAGCGAGCAGGGTTCGCTTGTACGGCGGTAGCGCGGAGCGATCGGGACTCGCTATTTTACGGCGGAAACGCGGAGCGATCAGGACTCGCTGTTACGGCGGGAACGCGGAGCGATCAGGATTCGCTGGTACGGCGGGAACGCGGAGCGATCAGGACTCGCTGTTACGGCAGATACGCGGAGCGATCAAGACTCGCTAGTACGGCGGGAACGCGGAGCGATCAGGATTTCGCTGGCTTTTACGGTGTTTCCGATCCGGTGGATTTCCGTGATTCCGGGCCTACAGCTGGTCGGTAGGAACCACCGCGGCTCGGCGAGATGATAGTGGATCGATGTTTCCTCGCTGATGGCCGAGCGCACGGTGGCCGCGAATCTGCTCCGACTCCGGACCGACGGGACGCCCCACCCGTCGTCCCCGAATCGGATCGCGGTGGGGGTCGCTCGCACCTAGGCGAGCCCAGGGAACGAGCTTCCCGTCACCAACGTCGTAGCTCGTGCAAGACGAGCTCCGAACGCGGCTGCGATCCGATGAGGACTGCCACGAATGTGACGCGACGCCTGGTCGCGGACCGGTGAGCGAATTTCGCAGGATCGGCGGAAAGGAATCGGGGAGGGGGGAGAGAGCTGGAGCGCGCGACGAGTAGTAGCGCCCGGAGACACTGCTCTCGTCCGTCTGCTCACTCAAGACCTCCTCGCGGTACTGGTGTCGCTCGCACACGGATGAAGCCGTAGTACGGGTCCCACCAAGCACCAGCGTGTTCGCACACACACACGGAAGAAGCCGTAGTATGCGTGTTCACACGCGTCTGCGAGTGGCCAAGAGCTTGGGATGATCCCCGTTGAGCAGCTCCAAGCCAACTCCGATCTAAACGCGCTCTGCTCCGGTATTTATGCCGAAAGCGCGGATCACGGAGAGCGCGCCGTCTCGCGAAATGTTCGCGAAGCGGCGGCGTGCTCCGATTGGTTCGCGCTCGGGACGGTTGCGGATTGGCTCGCACTAAGGTACGCTGTGCGAGCTCGCGACGGAACGCGGATTCCGCCGTTTCGTCGCAGACCGATACGGTAAAAGTTTCCTCTTAGCGGTGGGGCTTAGAAAAGTGTTCGTCCAACGTCCGACGGAGTAGTACATCCGTCCATTATTTGCCAATAACTCGGTAAATAATAGCAGTAGCGAGTTTGGTGTTACGATATATATTGTTAGAAACCGTCTATATTACAGTGATATCACGTCGAAAATCGTCTAGGACCGATACGGAAAAAGTTTCCTCTTAGCGGTGGGACTTCGAAAAATTTCCAGAGTTTTGTCGACGGAGTAGTACATCCGTCCATTATTTGCCAATAACTCGGTAAATAATAGCAGTAGCGAGTTTGGTGTTACGATATATATTGTTAGAAACCGTCTATATTACAGTGATATCACGTCGAAAATCGTCTAGGACCGATACGGAAAAAGTTTCCTCTTAGCGGTGGGACTTAGAAAAATTTTCGTCCAACGTCCGACGGAGTAGTACATCCGTCCATTATTTGCTAATAACTCGGTAAATAATAGTAGTAGCGAGTTTGGTGTTATGATATATATTCTTAGAAAATGTCTATATTACAGTGATATCACGTCGAAACTCGTCTAGGACCGATACGGAAAAAGTTTCCTCTTAGCGGTGGGACTTCGAAAAATTTCCAGAGTTTTGTCGACGGAGTAGTACATCCGTCCATTATTTGCTAATAACTCGGTAAATAATAGTAGTGGTGAGTTTGGTGTTATGATATATATTGTTAGAAACCGTCTATATTACAGTGATATCACGTCGAAAATCGTCTAGGACCGATACGGTAAAAGTTTCCTCTTAGCGGTGGGACTTAGAAAAGTGTTCGTCCAACGTCCGACGGAGTAGTACATTCGTCCATTATTTTCTAATAACTCAGTAAATAATAGTAGTAGCGAGTTTGGTGTTATGATATATATTGTTAGAAACCGTCTATATTACAGTGATATCACTTCGAAAATCGTCTAGGACCGATACGGTAAAAGTTTCCTCTTAGCGGTGGGGCTTAGAAAAGTGTTCGTCCAACGTCCGACGGAGTAGTACATCCGTCCATTATTTGCCAATAACTCGGTAAATAATAGTAGTAGCGAGTTTGGTGTTACGATATATATTGTTAGAAACCGTCTATATTACAGTGATATCACTTCGAAAATCGTCTAGGACCGATACGGTAAAAGTTTCCTCTTAGCGGTGGGGCTTAGAAAAGTGTTCGTCCAACGTCCGACGGAGTAGTACATCCGTCCATTATTTGCCAATAACTCGGTAAATAATAGTAGTAGCGAGTTTGGTGTTACGATATATATTGTTAGAAACCGTCTATATTACAGTGATTTCACGTCGAAAATCGTCTAGGACCGATACGGAAAAAGTTTCCTCTTAGCGGTGGGGCTTAGAAAAGTGTTCGTCCAACGTCCGACGGAGTAGTACATTCGTCCATTATTTGCTAATAACTCAGTAAATAATAGTAGTAGCGAGTTTGGTGTTATGATATATATTGTTAGAAACCGTCTATATTACAGAGATATCACGTCGAAAATCGTCTAGGATCGATACGGAAAAAGTTTCCTCTTAGCGGTGGGACTTCGAAAAATTTCCAGAGTTTTGTCGACGGAGTATTACATCCGTCCATTATTTGCTAATAACTCGGTAAATAATAGTAGTAGCGAGTTTGGTGTTATGATATATATATTGTTAGAAACCGTCTATATTACAGTGATATCACGTCGAAAATCGTCTAGGACCGATACGGAAAAAGTTTCCTCTTAGCGGTGGGGCTTAGAAAAATGTTCGTCCAACGTCCGACGGAGTAGTACATCCGTCCATTATTAGCTAATAACTCGGTAAACAATAGTAGTAGCGAGTTTGGTGTTATGATATATATTGTTAGAAACCGTCTATATTACAGTGATATCACGTCGAAAATCGTCTAGGACCGATACGGAAAAAGTTTCCTCTTAGCGGTGGTTCTTAGAAAAGTGTTCGTCCAACGTCCGACGGAGTAGTACATCCGTCCATTATTAGCTAATAACTCGGTAAACAGTAGTAGTAGCGAGTTTGGTGTTATGATATATATTGTTAGAAAACGTCTATATTACAGTGATATCACGTCGAAAATCGTCTAGGTTCGATACGGAAAAAGTTTCCTCTTAGCGGTGGGGCTTAGAAAAGTGTTCGTCCAACGTCCGACGGAGTAGTACATCCGTCCATTATTTGCTAATAACTCGGTAAATAATAGTAGTAGCGAGTTTGGTGTTACGATATAAATTGTTAGAAACCGTCTATATTACAGTGATATCACGTCGAAAATGGTCTAGGACCGATACGGAAAAAGTTTCCTCTTAGCGGTGGGGCTTAGAAAAGTGTTCGTCCAACGTCCGACGGAGTAGTACATTCGTCCATTATTTGCTAATAACTCAGTAAATAATAGTAGTAGCGAGTTTGGTGTTATGATATATATTGTTAGAAACCGTCTATATTACAGTGATATCACGTCGAAACTCGTCTAGGACCGATACGGAAAAAGTTTCCTCTTGGCGGTGGGACTTCGAAAAATTTCCAGAGTTTTGTCGACGGAGTAGTACATCCGTCCATTATTTGCTAATAACTCGGTAAATAATAGTAGTAGGGAGTTTGGTGTTATGATATATATTGTTAGAAACCGTCTATATTACAGTGATATCACGTCGAAAATCGTCTAGGACCGATACGGAAAAAGTTTCCTCTTAGCGGTGGGGCTTAGAAAAATGTTCGTCCAACGTCCGACGGAGTAGTACATCCGTCCATTATTAGCTAATAACTCGGTAAATAATAGTAGTAGTGAGTTTGGTGTTATGATATATATTGTTAGAAACCATCTATATTACAGTGATATCACGTCGAAAATCGTCTAGGACCGATACGGTAAAAGTTTCCTCTTAGCGGTGGGACTTAGAAAAGTGTTCGTCCAACGTCCGACGGAGTAGTACATTCGTCCATTATTTTCTAATAACTCAGTAAATAATAGTAGTAGCGAGTTTGGTGTTATGATATATATTGTTAGAAACCGTCTATATTACAGTGATATCACTTCGAAAATCGTCTAGGACCGATACGGTAAAAGTTTCCTCTTAGCGGTGGGGCTTAGAAAAGTGTTCGTCCAACGTCCGACGGAGTAGTACATCCGTCCATTATTTGCCAATAACTCGGTAAATAATAGTAGTAGCGAGTTTGGTGTTACGATATATATTGTTAGAAACCGTCTATATTACAGTGATTTCACGTCGAAAATCGTCTAGGACCGATACGGAAAAAGTTTCCTCTTAGCGGTGGGGCTTAGAAAAGTGTTCGTCCAACGTCCGACGGAGTAGTACATTCGTCCATTATTTGCTAATAACTCAGTAAATAATAGTAGTAGCGAGTTTGGTGTTATGATATATATTGTTAGAAACCGTCTATATTACAGAGATATCACGTCGAAAATCGTCTAGGATCGATACGGAAAAAGTTTCCTCTTAGCGGTGGGACTTCGAAAAATTTCCAGAGTTTTGTCGACGGAGTATTACATCCGTCCATTATTTGCTAATAACTCGGTAAATAATAGTAGTAGCGAGTTTGGTGTTATGATATATATATTGTTAGAAACCGTCTATATTACAGTGATATCACGTCGAAAATCGTCTAGGACCGATACGGAAAAAGTTTCCTCTTAGCGGTGGGGCTTAGAAAAATGTTCGTCCAACGTCCGACGGAGTAGTACATCCGTCCATTATTAGCTAATAACTCGGTAAACAATAGTAGTAGCGAGTTTGGTGTTATGATATATATTGTTAGAAACCGTCTATATTACAGTGATATCACGTCGAAAATCGTCTAGGACCGATACGGAAAAAGTTTCCTCTTAGCGGTGGTTCTTAGAAAAGTGTTCGTCCAACGTCCGACGGAGTAGTACATCCGTCCATTATTAGCTAATAACTCGGTAAACAGTAGTAGTAGCGAGTTTGGTGTTATGATATATATTGTTAGAAAACGTCTATATTACAGTGATATCACGTCGAAAATCGTCTAGGATCGATACGGAAAAAGTTTCCTCTTAGCGGTGGGACTTCGAAAAATTTCCAGAGTTTTGTCGACGGAGTAGTACATCCGTCCATTATTTGCTAATAACTCGGTAAATAATAGTAGTAGTGAGTTTGGTGTTATGATATATATTGTTAGAAACCGTCTGTATTACAGTGATATCGGGTCGAAAATGTTCTAGGACCGATACGGAAAAAGTTTCCTCTTAGCGGTGGGGCTTAGAAAAATTTTCGTCCAACGTCCGACGGAGTAGTACATCCGTCCATTACTTGCTAATAACTCGGTAAATAATAGTAGTAGCGAGTTTGGTGTTATGGTATATATTGTTAGAAACCGTCTGTATTACAGTGATATCGGGTCGAAAATGGTCTAGGACCGATACGGAAAAAGTTTCCTCTTAGCGCTGGGGCTTAGAAAAGTGTTCGTCCAACGTCCGACGGAGTAGTACATTCGTCCATTATTTGCTAATAACTCAGTAAATAATAGTAGTAGCGAGTTTGGTGTTATGATATATATTGTTAGAAACCGTCTATATTACAGTGATATCACGTCGAAACTCGTCTAGGACCGATACGGAAAAAGTTTCCTCTTGGCGGTGGGACTTAGAAAAATTACCAGACTTTTGTCGACGGAGTAGTACATCCGTCCATTATTTGCTAATAACTCGGTAAATAATAGTAGTAGGGAGTTTGGTGTTATGATATATATTGTTAGAAACCGTCTATATTACAGTGATATCACGTCGAAAATCGTCTAGGACCGATACGGAAAAAGTTTCCTCTTAGCGGTGGGGCTTAGAAAAATGTTCGTCCAACGTCCGACGGAGTAGTACATCCGTCCATTATTAGCTAATAACTCGGTAAATAATAGTAGTAGTGAGTTTGGTGTTATGATATATATTGTTAGAAACCGTCTATATTACAGTGATATCACGTCGAAAATCGTCTAGGACCGATACGGTAAAAGTTTCCTCTTAGCGGTGGGACTTAGAAAAGTGTTCGTCCAACGTCCGACGGAGTAGTACATTCGTCCATTATTTTCTAATAACTCAGTAAATAATAGTAGTAGCGAGTTTGGTGTTATGATATATATTGTTAGAAACCGTCTATATTACAGTGATATCACTTCGAAAATCGTCTAGGACCGATACGGTAAAAGTTTCCTCTTAGCGGTGGGGCTTAGAAAAATGTTCGTCCAACGTCCGACGGAGTAGTACATCCGTCCATTATTAGCTAATAACTCGGTAAACAATAGTAGTAGCGAGTTTGGTGTTATGATATATATTGTTAGAAACCGTCTATATTACAGTGATATCACGTCGAGAATCGTCTAGGACCGATACGGAAAAAGTTTCCTCTTAGCGGTGGGGCTTAGAAAAATTTTCGTCCAACGTCCGACGGAGTAGTACATCCGTCCATTATTTGCTAATAACTCGGTAAATAATAGTAGTAGCGAGTTTGGTGTTATGATATATATTGTTAGAAACCGTCTATATTACAGTGATATCACGTCGAAAATCGTCTAGGACCGATACGGAAAAAGTTTCCTCTTAGAGGTGGGACTTCGAAAAATTTCCAGACTTTTGTCGACGGAGTAGTACATCCGTCCATTATTTGCTAATAACTCGGTAAATAATAGTAGTAGTGAGTTTGGTGTTATGATATATATTGTTAGAAACCGTCTATATTACAGTGATATCACGTCGAAAATCGTCTAGGACCGATACGGAAAAAGTTTCCTCTTAGCGGTGGTTCTTAGAAAAGTGTTCGTCCAACGTCCGACGGAGTAGTACATCCGTCCATTATTAGCTAATAACTCGGTAAACAGTAGTAGTAGCGAGTTTGGTGTTATGATATATATTGTTAGAAAACGTCTATATTACAGTGATATCACGTCGAAAATCGTCTAGGTTCGATACGGAAAAAGTTTCCTCTTAGCGGTGGGGCTTAGAAAAGTGTTCGTCCAACGTCCGACGGAGTAGTACATCCGTCCATTATTTGCTAATAACTCGGTAAATAATAGTAGTAGCGAGTTTGGTGTTACGATATAAATTGTTAGAAACCGTCTATATTACAGTGATATCACGTCGAAAATGGTCTAGGACCGATACGGAAAAAGTTTCCTCTTAGCGGTGGGGCTTAGAAAAGTGTTCGTCCAACGTCCGACGGAGTAGTACATTCGTCCATTATTTGCTAATAACTCAGTAAATAATAGTAGTAGCGAGTTTGGTGTTATGATATATATTGTTAGAAACCGTCTATATTACAGTGATATCACGTCGAAACTCGTCTAGGACCGATACGGAAAAGTTTCCTCTTGGCGGTGGGACTTAGAAAAATTTCCAGACTTTTGTCGACGGAGTAGTACATCCGTCCATTATTTGCTAATAACTCGGTAAATAATAGTAGTAGGGAGTTTGGTGTTATGATATATATTGTTAGAAACCGTCTATATTACAGTGATATCACGTCGAAAATCGTCTAGGACCGATACGGAAAAAGTTTCCTCTTAGCGGTGGGGCTTAGAAAAATGTTCGTCCAACGTCCGACGGAGTAGTACATCCGTCCATTATTAGCTAATAACTCGGTAAATAATAGTAGTAGTGAGTTTGGTGTTATGATATATATTGTTAGAAACCATCTATATTACAGTGATATCACGTCGAAAATCGTCTAGGACCGATACGGTAAAAGTTTCCTCTTAGCGGTGGGACTTAGAAAAGTGTTCGTCCAACGTCCGACGGAGTAGTACATTCGTCCATTATTTTCTAATAACTCAGTAAATAATAGTAGTAGCGAGTTTGGTGTTATGATATATATTGTTAGAAACCGTCTATATTACAGTGATATCACTTCGAAAATCGTCTAGGACCGATACGGTAAAAGTTTCCTCTTAGCGGTGGGGCTTAGAAAAGTGTTCGTCCAACGTCCGACGGAGTAGTACATCCGTCCATTATTTGCCAATAACTCGGTAAATAATAGTAGTAGCGAGTTTGGTGTTACGATATATATTGTTAGAAACCGTCTATATTACAGTGATATCACTTCGAAAATCGTCTAGGACCGATACGGTAAAAGTTTCCTCTTAGCGGTGGGGCTTAGAAAAGTGTTCGTCCAACGTCCGACGGAGTAGTACATCCGTCCATTATTTGCCAATAACTCGGTAAATAATAGTAGTAGCGAGTTTGGTGTTACGATATATATTGTTAGAAACCGTCTATATTACAGTGATTTCACGTCGAAAATCGTCTAGGACCGATACGGAAAAAGTTTCCTCTTAGCGGTGGGGCTTAGAAAAGTGTTCGTCCAACGTCCGACGGAGTAGTACATTCGTCCATTATTTGCTAATAACTCAGTAAATAATAGTAGTAGCGAGTTTGGTGTTATGATATATATTGTTAGAAACCGTCTATATTACAGAGATATCACGTCGAAAATCGTCTAGGATCGATACGGAAAAAGTTTCCTCTTAGCGGTGGGACTTCGAAAAATTTCCAGAGTTTTGTCGACGGAGTATTACATCCGTCCATTATTTGCTAATAACTCGGTAAATAATAGTAGTAGCGAGTTTGGTGTTATGATATATATATTGTTAGAAACCGTCTATATTACAGTGATATCACGTCGAAAATCGTCTAGGACCGATACGGAAAAAGTTTCCTCTTAGCGGTGGGGCTTAGAAAAATGTTCGTCCAACGTCCGACGGAGTAGTACATCCGTCCATTATTAGCTAATAACTCGGTAAACAATAGTAGTAGCGAGTTTGGTGTTATGATATATATTGTTAGAAACCGTCTATATTACAGTGATATCACGTCGAAAATCGTCTAGGACCGATACGGAAAAAGTTTCCTCTTAGCGGTGGTTCTTAGAAAAGTGTTCGTCCAACGTCCGACGGAGTAGTACATCCGTCCATTATTAGCTAATAACTCGGTAAACAGTAGTAGTAGCGAGTTTGGTGTTATGATATATATTGTTAGAAAACGTCTATATTACAGTGATATCACGTCGAAAATCGTCTAGGTTCGATACGGAAAAAGTTTCCTCTTAGCGGTGGGGCTTAGAAAAGTGTTCGTCCAACGTCCGACGGAGTAGTACATCCGTCCATTATTTGCTAATAACTCGGTAAATAATAGTAGTAGCGAGTTTGGTGTTACGATATAAATTGTTAGAAACCGTCTATATTACAGTGATATCACGTCGAAAATGGTCTAGGACCGATACGGAAAAAGTTTCCTCTTAGCGGTGGGGCTTAGAAAAGTGTTCGTCCAACGTCCGACGGAGTAGTACATTCGTCCATTATTTGCTAATAACTCAGTAAATAATAGTAGTAGCGAGTTTGGTGTTATGATATATATTGTTAGAAACCGTCTATATTACAGTGATATCACGTCGAAACTCGTCTAGGACCGATACGGAAAAAGTTTCCTCTTGGCGGTGGGACTTCGAAAAATTTCCAGAGTTTTGTCGACGGAGTAGTACATCCGTCCATTATTTGCTAATAACTCGGTAAATAATAGTAGTAGGGAGTTTGGTGTTATGATATATATTGTTAGAAACCGTCTATATTACAGTGATATCACGTCGAAAATCGTCTAGGACCGATACGGAAAAAGTTTCCTCTTAGCGGTGGGGCTTAGAAAAATGTTCGTCCAACGTCCGACGGAGTAGTACATCCGTCCATTATTAGCTAATAACTCGGTAAATAATAGTAGTAGTGAGTTTGGTGTTATGATATATATTGTTAGAAACCATCTATATTACAGTGATATCACGTCGAAAATCGTCTAGGACCGATACGGTAAAAGTTTCCTCTTAGCGGTGGGACTTAGAAAAGTGTTCGTCCAACGTCCGACGGAGTAGTACATTCGTCCATTATTTTCTAATAACTCAGTAAATAATAGTAGTAGCGAGTTTGGTGTTATGATATATATTGTTAGAAACCGTCTATATTACAGTGATATCACTTCGAAAATCGTCTAGGACCGATACGGTAAAAGTTTCCTCTTAGCGGTGGGGCTTAGAAAAGTGTTCGTCCAACGTCCGACGGAGTAGTACATCCGTCCATTATTTGCCAATAACTCGGTAAATAATAGTAGTAGCGAGTTTGGTGTTACGATATATATTGTTAGAAACCGTCTATATTACAGTGATATCACTTCGAAAATCGTCTAGGACCGATACGGTAAAAGTTTCCTCTTAGCGGTGGGGCTTAGAAAAGTGTTCGTCCAACGTCCGACGGAGTAGTACATCCGTCCATTATTTGCCAATAACTCGGTAAATAATAGTAGTAGCGAGTTTGGTGTTACGATATATATTGTTAGAAACCGTCTATATTACAGTGATTTCACGTCGAAAATCGTCTAGGACCGATACGGAAAAAGTTTCCTCTTAGCGGTGGGGCTTAGAAAAGTGTTCGTCCAACGTCCGACGGAGTAGTACATTCGTCCATTATTTGCTAATAACTCAGTAAATAATAGTAGTAGCGAGTTTGGTGTTATGATATATATTGTTAGAAACCGTCTATATTACAGAGATATCACGTCGAAAATCGTCTAGGATCGATACGGAAAAAGTTTCCTCTTAGCGGTGGGACTTCGAAAAATTTCCAGAGTTTTGTCGACGGAGTATTACATCCGTCCATTATTTGCTAATAACTCGGTAAATAATAGTAGTAGCGAGTTTGGTGTTATGATATATATATTGTTAGAAACCGTCTATATTACAGTGATATCACGTCGAAAATCGTCTAGGACCGATACGGAAAAAGTTTCCTCTTAGCGGTGGGGCTTAGAAAAATGTTCGTCCAACGTCCGACGGAGTAGTACATCCGTCCATTATTAGCTAATAACTCGGTAAACAATAGTAGTAGCGAGTTTGGTGTTATGATATATATTGTTAGAAACCGTCTATATTACAGTGATATCACGTCGAAAATCGTCTAGGACCGATACGGAAAAAGTTTCCTCTTAGCGGTGGTTCTTAGAAAAGTGTTCGTCCAACGTCCGACGGAGTAGTACATCCGTCCATTATTAGCTAATAACTCGGTAAACAGTAGTAGTAGCGAGTTTGGTGTTATGATATATATTGTTAGAAAACGTCTATATTACAGTGATATCACGTCGAAAATCGTCTAGGATCGATACGGAAAAAGTTTCCTCTTAGCGGTGGGACTTCGAAAAATTTCCAGAGTTTTGTCGACGGAGTAGTACATCCGTCCATTATTTGCTAATAACTCGGTAAATAATAGTAGTAGTGAGTTTGGTGTTATGATATATATTGTTAGAAACCGTCTGTATTACAGTGATATCGGGTCGAAAATGTTCTAGGACCGATACGGAAAAAGTTTCCTCTTAGCGGTGGGGCTTAGAAAAATGTTCGTCCAACGTCCGACGGAGTAGTACATCCGTCCATTATTAGCTAATAACTCGGTAAATAATAGTAGTAGTGAGTTTGGTGTTATGATATATATTGTTAGAAACCGTCTATATTACAGTGATATCACGTCGAAAATCGTCTAGGACCGATACGGTAAAAGTTTCCTCTTAGCGGTGGGACTTAGAAAAGTGTTCGTCCAACGTCCGACGGAGTAGTACATTCGTCCATTATTTTCTAATAACTCAGTAAATAATAGTAGTAGCGAGTTTGGTGTTATGATATATATTGTTAGAAACCGTCTATATTACAGTGATATCACTTCGAAAATCGTCTAGGACCGATACGGTAAAAGTTTCCTCTTAGCGGTGGGGCTTAGAAAAATGTTCGTCCAACGTCCGACGGAGTAGTACATCCGTCCATTATTAGCTAATAACTCGGTAAACAATAGTAGTAGCGAGTTTGGTGTTATGATATATATTGTTAGAAACCGTCTATATTACAGTGATATCACGTCGAGAATCGTCTAGGACCGATACGGAAAAAGTTTCCTCTTAGCGGTGGGGCTTAGAAAAATTTTCGTCCAACGTCCGACGGAGTAGTACATCCGTCCATTATTTGCTAATAACTCGGTAAATAATAGTAGTAGCGAGTTTGGTGTTATGATATATATTGTTAGAAACCGTCTATATTACAGTGATATCACGTCGAAAATCGTCTAGGACCGATACGGAAAAAGTTTCCTCTTAGAGGTGGGACTTCGAAAAATTTCCAGACTTTTGTCGACGGAGTAGTACATCCGTCCATTATTTGCTAATAACTCGGTAAATAATAGTAGTAGTGAGTTTGGTGTTATGATATATATTGTTAGAAACCGTCTATATTACAGTGATATCACGTCGAAAATGGTCTAGGACCGATACGGAAAAAATTTCCTCTTAGCGGTGGGGCTTAGAAAAGTGTTCGTCCAACGTCCGACGGAGTAGTACATCCGTCCATTATTTGCTAATAACTCGGTAAATAATAGTAGTAGCGAGTTTGGTGTTATGATATATATTGTTAGAAACCGTCTATATTACAGTGATATCACGTCGAAAATGGTCTAGGACCGATACGGAAAAAATTTCCTCTTAGCGGTGGGGCTTAGAAAAGTGTTCGTCCAACGTCCGACGGAGTAGTACATCCGTCCATTATTTGCTAATAACTCGGTAAATAATAGTAGTAGCGAGTTTGGTGTTATGATATATATTGTTAGAAACCGTCTATATTACAGTGATATCACGTCGAAAATCGTCTAGGACCGATACGGTAAAAGTTTCCTCTTAGCGGTGGGGCTTAGAAAAATGTTCGTCCAACGTCCGACGGAGTAGTACATCCGTCCATTATTAGCTAATAACTCGGTAAACAATAGTAGTAGCGAGTTTGGTGTTATGATATATATTGTTAGAAACCGTCTATATTACAGTGATATCACGTCGAAAATCGTCTAGGACCGATACGGTAAAAGTTTCCTCTTAGCGGTAGGGCTTAGAAAAGTGTTCGTCCAACGTCCGATGGAGTAGTACATCCGTCCATTATTTGCCAATAACTCGGTAAATAATAGTAGTAGCGAGTGTGGTGTTACGATATATATTGTTAGAAACCGTCTATATTACAGTGATATCACGTCGAAAATCGTCTAGGATCGATATGGAAAAAGTTTCCTCTTAGCGGTGGGACTTCGAAAAATTTCCAGAGTTTTGTCGACGGAGTAGTACATCCGTCCATTATTTGCTAATAACTCGGTAAATAATAGTAGCAGCGAGTTTGGTGTTACGATATATATTGTTAGAAACCGTCTATATTACAGTGATATCACGTCGAAAATCGTCTAGGACCGATACGGTAAAAGTTTCCTCTTAGCGGTGGGGCTTAGAAAAATGTTCGTCCAACGTCCGACGGAGTAGTACATCCGTCCATTATTAGCTAATAACTCGGTAAACAATAGTAGTAGCGAGTTTGGTGTTCTGATATATATTGTTAGAAACCGTCTATATTACAGAGATATCACGTCGAAAATCGTCTAGGATCGATACGGAAAAAGTTTCCTCTTAGCGGTGGGACTTCGAAAAATTTCCAGAGTTTTGTCGACGGAGTATTACATCCGTCCATTATTTGCTAATAACTCGGTAAATAATAGTAGTAGCGAGTTTGGTGTTATGATATATATTGTTAGAAACCGTCTATATTACAGTGATATCACGTCGAAAATCGTCTAGGACCGATACGGAAAAAGTTTCCTCTTAGCGGTGGGGCTTAGAAAAATGTTCGTCCAACGTCCGACGGAGTAGTACATCCGTCCATTATTAGCTAATAACTCGGTAAACAATAGTAGTAGCGAGTTTGGTGTTATGATATATATTGTTAGAAACCGTCTATATTACAGTGATATCACGTCGAAAATGTTCTAGGACCGAAAGGGAAAAGTTTCCTCTTAGCGGTGGGGCTTAGAAAAGTGTTCGTCCAACGTCCGACGGAGTAGTACATTCGTCCATTATTTGCTAATAACTCAGTAAATAATAGTAGTAGCGAGTTTGGTGTTATGATATATATTGTTAGAAACCGTCTATATTACAGTGATATCGGGTCGAAAATGGTCTAGGACCGATACGGAAAAAGTTTCCTCTTAGCGGTGGGGCTTAGAAAAGTGTTCGTCCAACGTCCGACGGAGTAGTACATCCGTCCATTATTAGCTAATAACTCGGTAAACAATAGTAGTAGCGAGTTTGGTGTTATGATATATATTGTTAGAAACCGTCTATATTACAGTGATATCACGTCGAAAATCGTCTAGGACCGATACGGTAAAAGTTTCCTCTTAGCGGTGGGGCTTAGAAAAATGTTCGTCCAACGTCCGACGAAGTAGTACATCCGTCCATTATTAGCTAATAACTCGGTAAACAATAGTAGTAGCGAGTTTGGTGTTATGATATATATTGTTAGAAACCGTCTATATTACAGTGATATCACGTCGAAACTCGTCTAGGACCGATACGGAAAAAGTTTCCTCTTAGCGGTGGGGCTTAGAAAAGTGTTCGTCCAACGTCCGACGGAGTAGTACATTCGTCCATTATTTGCTAATAACTCGGTAAATAATAGTAGTAGCGAGTTTGGTGTTATGATATATATTGTTAGAAACCGTCTATATTACAGTGATATCGGGTCGAAAATGGTCTAGGACCGATACGGAAAAAGTTTCCTCTTAGCGGTGGGGCTTAGAAAAGTGTTCGTCCAACGTCCGACGGAGTAGTACATCCGTCCATTATTTGCTAATAACTCGGTAAATAATAGTAGTAGCGAGTTTGGTGTTATGATATATATTGTTAGAAACCGTCTATATTACAGTGATATCACGTCGAAAATCGTCTAGGACCGATACGGTAAAAGTTTCCTCTTAGCGGTGGGGCTTAGAAAAATGTTCGTCCAACGTCCGACGGAGTAGTACATTCGTCCATTATTTGCTAATAACTCAGTAAATAATAGTAGTAGCGAGTTTGGTGTTATGATATATATTGTTAGAAACCGTCTATATTACAGAGATATCACGTCGAAAATCGTCTAGGATCGATACGGAAAAAGTTTCCTCTTAGCGGTGGGACTTCGAAAAATTTCCAGACTTTTGTCGACGGAGTAGTACATCCGTCCATTATTTGCTAATAACTCGGTAAATAATAGTAGTAGTGAGTTTGGTGTTATGATATATATTGTTAGAAACCGTCTATATTACAGTGATATCACGTCGAAAATGGTCTAGGACCGATACGGAAAAAATTTCCTCTTAGCGGTGGGGCTTAGAAAAGTGTTCGTCCAACGTCCGACGGAGTAGTACATCCGTCCATTATTTGCTAATAACTCGGTAAATAATAGTAGTAGCGAGTTTGGTGTTATGATATATATTGTTAGAAACCGTCTATATTACAGTGATATCACGTCGAAAATCGTCTAGGACCGATACGGTAAAAGTTTCCTCTTAGCGGTGGGGCTTAGAAAAATGTTCGTCCAACGTCCGACGGAGTAGTACATCCGTCCATTATTAGCTAATAACTCGGTAAACAATAGTAGTAGCGAGTTTGGTGTTATGATATATATTGTTAGAAACCGTCTATATTACAGTGATATCACGTCGAAAATCGTCTAGGACCGATACGGTAAAAGTTTCCTCTTAGCGGTGGGGCTTAGAAAAGTGTTCGTCCAACGTCCGACGGAGTAGTACATCCGTCCATTATTAGCTAATAACTCGGTAAACAATAGTAGTAGCGAGTTTGGTGTTATGATATATATTGTTAGAAACCGTCTATATTACAGTGATATCACGTCGAAAATGGTCTAGGACCGATACGGAAAAAATTTCTTCTTAGCGGTGGGGCTTAGAAAAGTGTTCGTCCAACGTCCGACGGAGTAGTACATCCGTCCATTATTTGCTAATAACTCGGTAAATAATAGTAGTAGCGAGTTTGGTGTTATGATATATATTGTTAGAAACCGTCTATATTACAGTGATATCACGTCGAAAATCGTCTAGGACCGATACGGTAAAAGTTTCCTCTTAGCGGTGGGGCTTAGAAAAATGTTCGTCCAACGTCCGACGGAGTAGTACATCCGTCCATTATTAGCTAATAACTCGGTAAACAATAGTAGTAGCGAGTTTGGTGTTATGATATATATTGTTAGAAACCGTCTATATTACAGTGATATCACGTCGAAAATCGTCTAGGACCGATACGGTAAAAGTTTCCTCTTAGCGGTGGGGCTTAGAAAAGTGTTCGTCCAACGTCCGACGGAGTAGTACATCCGTCCATTATTAGCTAATAACTCGGTAAACAATAGTAGTAGCGAGTTTGGTGTTATGATATATATTGTTAGAAACCGTCTATATTACAGTGATATCACGTCGAAAATCGTCTAGGACCGATACGGAAAAAGTTTCCTCTTAGCGGTGGGGCTTAGAAAAGTGTTCGTCCAACGTCCGATGGAGTAGTACATCCGTCCATTATTTGCCAATAACTCGGTAAATAATAGTAGTAGTGAGTTTGGTGTTACGATATATATTGTTAGAAACCGTCTATATTACAGTGATATCACGTCGAAAATCGTCTAGGATCGATATGGAAAAAGTTTCCTCTTAGCGGTGGGACTTCGAAAAATTTCCAGAGTTTTGTCGACGGAGTAGTACATCCGTCCATTATTTGCTAATAACTCGGTAAATAATAGTAGCAGCGAGTTTGGTGTTACGATATATATTGTTAGAAACCGTCTATATTACAGTGATATCACGTCAAAAATCGTCTAGGACCGATACGGTAAAAGTTTCCTCTTAGCGGTGGGGCTTAGAAAAATGTTCGTCCAACGTCCGACGGAGTAGTACATCCGTCCATTATTAGCTAATAACTCGGTAAACAATAGTAGTAGCGAGTTTGGTGTTATGATATATATTGTTAGAAACCGTCTATATTACAGAGATATCACGTCGAAAATCGTCTAGGATCGATACGGAAAAAGTTTCCTCTTAGCGGTGGGACTTCGAAAAATTTCCAGAGTTTTGTCGACGGAGTATTACATCCGTCCATTATTTGCTAATAACTCGGTAAATAATAGTAGTAGCGAGTTTGGTGTTATGATATATATTGTTAGAAACCGTCTATATTACAGTGATATCGGGTCGAAAATGGTCTAGGACCGATACGGAAAAAGTTTCCTCTTAGCGGTGGGGCTTAGAAAAGTGTTCGTCCAACGTCCGACGGAGTAGTACATCCGTCCATTATTTGCTAATAACTCGGTAAATAATAGTAGTAGCGAGTTTGGTGTTATGATATATATGGTTAGAAACCGTCTATATTACAGTGATATCACGTCGAAAATCGTCTAGGACCGATACGGTAAAAGTTTCCTCTTAGCGGTGGGGCTTAGAAAAATGTTCGTCCAACGTCCGACGGAGTAGTACATCCGTCCATTATTAGCTAATAACTCGGTAAACAATAGTAGTAGCGAGTTTGGTGTTATGATATATATTGTTAGAAACCGTCTATATTACAGTGATATCACGTCGAAAATCGTCTAGGACCGATACGGTAAAAGTTTCCTCTTAGCGGTGGGGCTTAGAAAAGTGTTCGTCCAACGTCCGACGGAGTAGTACATCCGTCCATTATTAGCTAATAACTCGGGAAACAATAGTAGTAGCGAGTTTGGTGTTATGATATATATTGTTAGAAACCGTCTATATTACAGTGATATCACGTCGAAAATCGTCTAGGACCGATACGGAAAAAGTTTCCTCTTAGCGGTGGGGCTTAGAAAAGTGTTCGTCCAACGTCCGACGGAGTAGTACATCCGTCCATTATTTGCCAATAACTCGGTAAATAATAGTAGTAGCGAGTTTGGTGTTACGATATATATTGTTAGAAACCGTCTATATTACAGTGATATCACGTCGAAAATCGTCTAGGATCGATACGGAAAAAGTTTCCTCTTAGCGGTGGGACTTCGAAAAATTTCCAGAGTTTTGTCGACGGAGTAGTACATCCGTCCATTATTTGCTAATAACTCGGTAAATAATAGTAGTAGCGAGTTTGGTGTTACGATATATATTGTTAGAAACCGTCTATATTACAGTGATATCACGTCGAAAATCGTCTAGGACCGATACGGTAAAAGTTTCCTCTTAGCGGTGGGGCTTAGAAAAATGTTCGTCCAACGTCCGACGGAGTAGTACATCCGTCCATTATTAGCTAATAACTCGGTAAACAATAGTAGTAGCGAGTTTGGTGTTATGATATATATTGTTAGAAACCGTCTATATTACAGTGATATCACGTCGAAAATCGTCTAGGACCGATACGGAAAAAGTTTCCTCTTAGCGGTGGGGCTTAGAAAAATGTCCGTCCAACGTCCGACGGAGTAGTACATCCGTCCATTATTAGCTAATAACTCGGTAAACAATAGTAGTAGCGAGTTTGGTGTTATGATATATATTGTTAGAAACCGTCTATATTACAGTGATATCACGTCGAAAATGTTCTAGGACCGATACGGAAAAAGTTTCCTCTTAGCGGTGGGGCTTAGAAAAGTGTTCGTCCAACGTCCGACGGAGTAGTACATTCGTCCATTATTTGCTAATAACTCAGTAAATAATAGTAGTAGCGAGTTTGGTGTTATGATATATATTGTTAGAAACCGTCTATATTACAGTGATATCACGTCGAAAATCGTCTAGGACCGATACGGTAAAAGTTTCCTCTTAGCGGTGGGGCTTAGAAAAATGTTCGTCCAACGTCCCACGGAGTAGTACATCCGTCCATTATTAGCTAATAACTCGGTAAATAATAGTAGTAGCGAGTTTGGTGTTATGATATATATTGTTAGAAACCGTCTATATTACAGTGATATCGGGTCGAAAATGGTCTAGGACCGATACGGAAAAGTTTCCTCTTAGCGGTGGGGCTTAGAAAAGTGTTCGTCCAACGTCCGACGGAGTAGTACATCCGTCCATTATTAGCTAATAACTCGGTAAACAATAGTAGTAGCGAGTTTGGTGTTATGATATATATTGTTAGAAACCGTCTATATTACAGTGATATCACGTCGAAAATCGTCTAGGACCGATACGGTAAAAGTTTCCTCTTAGCGGTGGGGCTTAGAAAAATGTTCGTCCAACGTCCGACGAAGTAGAACATCCGTCCATTATTAGCTAATAACTCGGTAAACAATAGTAGTAGCGAGTTTGGTGTTATGATATATATTGTTAGAAACCGTCTATATTACAGTGATATCACGTCGAAACTCGTCTAGGACCGATACGGAAAAAGTTTCCTCTTAGCGGTGGGGCTTAGAAAAGTGTTCGTCCAACGTCCGACGGAGTAGTACATCCGTCCATTATTTGCTAATAACTCGGTAAATAATAGTAGTAGCGAGTTTGGTGTTATGATATATATTGTTAGAAACCGTCTATATTACAGTGATATCACGTCGAAAATCGTCTAGGACCGATACGGTAAAAGTTTCCTCTTAGCGGTGGGGCTTAGAAAAGTGTTCGTCCAACGTCCGACGGAGTAGTACATCCGTCCATTATTAGCTAATAACTCGGTAAACAATAGTAGTAGGGAGTTTGGTGTTATGATATATATTGTTAGAAACCGTCTATATTACAGTGATATCACGTCGAAAATCGTCTAGGACCGATACGGAAAAAGTTTCCTCTTAGCGGTGGGGCTTAGAAAAGTGTTCGTCCAACGTCCGACGGAGTAGTACATCCGTCCATTATTTGCCAATAACTCGGTAAATAATAGTAGTAGCGAGTTTGGTGTTACGATATATATTGTTAGAAACCGTCTATATTACAGTGATATCACGTCGAAAATCGTCTAGGACCGATACGGTAAAAGTGTCCTCTTAGCGGTGGGGCTTAGAAAAGTGTTCGTCCAACGTCCGACGGAGTAGTACATCCGTCCATTATTTGCTAATAACTCGGTAAATAATAGTAGTAGTGAGTTTGGTGTTATGATATATATTGTTAGAAACCGTCTATATTACAGTGATATCACGTCGAAAATCGTCTAGGACCGATACGGTAAAAGTTTCCTCTTAGCGGTGGGGCTTAGAAAAATGTTCGTCCAACGTCCGACGGAGTAGTACATCCGTCCATTATTTGCTAATAACTCGGTAAATAATAGTAGTAGCGAGTTTGGTGTTATGATATATATTGTTAGAAACAGTCTATATTACAGTGATATCACGTCGAAAATCGTCTAGGACCGATACGGAAAAAGTTTCCTCTTAGCGGTGGGGCTTAGAAAATGTTCGTCCAACGTCCGACGGAGTAGTACATCCGTCCATTATTTGCCAATAACTCGGTAAATAATAGTAGTAGCGAGTTTGGTGTTACGATATATATTGTTAGAAACCGTCTATATTACAGTGATATCACGTCGAAAATCGTCTAGGACCGATACGGTAAAAGTTTCCTCTTAGCGGTGGGGCTTAGAAAAATGTTCGTCCAACGTCCGACGGAGTAGTACATCCGTCCATTATTAGCTAATAACTCGGTAAACAATAGTAGTAGCGAGTTTGGTGTTATGATATATATTGTTAGAAAACGTCTATATTACAGTGATATCACGTCGAAACTCGTCTAGGACCCATACGGAAAAAGTTTCCTCTTAGCGGTGGGGCTTAGAAAAGTGTTCGTCCAACGTCCGACGGAGTAGTACATTCGTCCATTATTTGCTAATAACTCAGTAAATAATAGTAGTAGCGAGTTTGGTGTTATGATATATATTGTTAGAAACCGTCTATATTACAGTCATATCACGTCGAAAATCGTCTAGGACCGATACGGAAAAAGTTTCCTCTTAGCGGTGGGGCTTAGAAAAATGTTCGTCCAACGTCCGACGGAGTAGTACATCCGTCCATTATTAGCTAATAACTCGGTAAACAATAGTAGTAGCGAGTTTGGTGTTATGATATATATTGTTAGAAACCGTCTATATTACAGTGATATCACGTCGAAAATGTTCTAGGACCGATACGGAAAAAGTTTCCTCTTAGCGGTGGGGCTTAGAAAAGTGTTCGTCCAACGTCCGACGGAGTAGTACATTCGTCCATTATTTGCTAATAACTCAGTAAATAATAGTAGTAGCGAGTTTGGTGTTATGATATATATTGTTAGAAACCGTCTATATTACAGTGATATCACGTCGAAAATCGTCTAGGACCGATACGGTAAAAGTTTCCTCTTAGCGGTGGGGCTTAGAAAAATGTTCGTCCAACGTCCCACGGAGTAGTACATCCGTCCATTATTAGCTAATAACTCGGTAAATAATAGTAGTAGCGAGTTTGGTGTTATGATATATATTGTTAGAAACCGTCTATATTACAGTGATATCGGGTCGAAAATGGTCTAGGACCGATACGGAAAAAGTTTCCTCTTAGCGGTGGGGCTTAGAAAAGTGTTCGTCCAACGTCCGACGGAGTAGTACATCCGTCCATTATTAGCTAATAACTCGGTAAACAATAGTAGTAGCGAGTTTGGTGTTATGATATATATTGTTAGAAACCGTCTATATTACAGTGATATCACGTCGAAAATCGTCTAGGACCGATACGGTAAAAGTTTCCTCTTAGCGGTGGGGCTTAGAAAAATGTTCGTCCAACGTCCGACGAAGTAGTACATCCGTCCATTATTAGCTAATAACTCGGTAAACAATAGTAGTAGCGAGTTTGGTGTTATGATATATATTGTTAGAAACCGTCCATATTACAGTGATATCACGTCGAAACTCGTCTAGGACCGATACGGAAAAAGTTTCCTCTTAGCGGTGGGGCTTAGAAAAGTGTTCGTCCAACGTCCGACGGAGTAGTACATTCGTCCATTATTTGCTAATAACTCGGTAAATAATAGTAGTAGCGAGTTTGGTGTTATGATATATATTGTTAGAAACCGTCTATATTACAGTGATATCACGTCGAAAATCGTCTATTACTGATACGGTAAAAGTTTCCTCTTAGCGGTGGGGCTTAGAAAAATGTTCGTCCAACGTCCGACGGAGTAGTACATCCGTCCATTATTAGCTAATAACTCGGTAAACAATAGTAGTAGCGAGTTTGGTGTTATGATATATATTGTTAGAAACCGTCTATATTACAGTGATATCACGTCGAAAATCGTCTAGGACCGATACGGTAAAAGTTTCCTCTTAGCGGTGGGGCTTAGAAAAGTGTTCGTCCAACGTCCGACGGAGTAGTACATCCGTCCATTATTAGCTAATAACTCGGTAAACAATAGTAGTAGCGAGTTTGGTGTTATGATATATATTGTTAGAAACCGTCTATATTACAGTGATATCACGTCGAAAATCGTCTAGGACCGATACGGAAAAAGTTTCCTCTTAGCGGTGGGGCTTAGAAAAGTGTTCGTCCAACGTCCGACGGAGTAGTACATCCGTCCATTATTTGCCAATAACTCGGTAAATAATAGTAGTAGCGAGTTTGGTGTTACGATATATATTGTTAGAAACCGTCTATATTACAGTGATATCACGTCGAAAATCGTCTAGGACCGATACGGTAAAAGTTTCCTCTTAGCGGTGGGGCTTAGAAAAATGTTCGTCCAACGTCCGACGGAGTAGTACATCCGTCCATTATTAGCTAATAACTCTGTAAACAATAGTAGTAGCGAGTTTGGTGTTATGATATATATTGTTAGAAAACGTCTATATTACAGTGATATCACGTCGAAACTCGTCTAGGACCGATACGGAAAAAGTTTCCTCTTAGCGGTGGGACTTCGAAAAATTTCCAGAGTTTTGTCGACGGAGTAGTACATCCGTCCATTATTTGCTAATAACTCGGTAAATAATAGTAGTAGTGAGTTTGGTGTTATGATATATATTGTTAGAAACCGTCTATATTACAGTGATATCACGTCGAAAATCGTCTAGGATCGATACGGAAAAAGTTTCCTCTTAGCGGTGGGACTTCGAAAAATTTCCAGAGTTTTGTCGACGGAGTAGTACATCCGTCCATTATTTGCTAATAACTCGGTAATTAATAGTAGTAGCGAGTTTGGTGTTATGATATATATTGTTAGAAACCGTCTATATTACAGTGATATCACGTCGAAAATGTTCTAGGACCGATACGGAAAAAGTTTCCTCTTAGCGGTGGGGCTTAGAAAAGTGTTCGTCCAACGTCCGACGGAGTAGTACATTCGTCCATTATTTGCTAATAACTCAGTAAATAATAGTAGTAGCGAGTTTGGTGTTATGATATATATTGTTAGAAACCGTCTATATTACAGTGATATCACGTCGAAAATCGTCTAGGACCGATACGGTAAAAGTTTCCTCTTAGCGGTGGGGCTTAGAAAAATGTTCGTCCAACGTCCCACGGAGTAGTACATCCGTCCATTATTTGCTAATAACTCGGTAAATAATAGTAGTAGCGAGTTTGGTGTTACGATATATATTGTTAGAAACCGTCTATATTACAGTGATATCACGTCGAAAATCGTCTAGGACCGATACGGTAAAAGTTTCCTCTTAGCGGTGGGGCTTAGAAAAATGTTCGTCCAACGTCCGACGGAGTAGTACATCCGTCCATTATTAGCTAATAACTCGGTAAACAATAGTAGTAGCGAGTTTGGTGTTATGATATATATTGTTAGAAACCGTCTATATTACAGTGATATCACGTCGAAAATCGTCTAGGACCGATACGGTAAAAGTTTCCTCTTAGCGGTGGGGCTTAGAAAAATGTTCGTCCAACGTCCGACGAAGTAGTACATCCGTCCATTATTAGCTAATAACTCGGTAAACAATAGTAGTAGTGAGTTTGGTGTTATGATATATATTGTTAGAAACCGTCTATATTACAGTGATATCACGTCGAAACTCGTCTAGGACCGATACGGAAAAAGTTTCCTCTTAGCGGTGGGGCTTAGAAAAGTGTTCGTCCAACGTCCGACGGAGTAGTACATCCGTCCATTATTAGCTAATAACTCGGTAAACAATAGTAGTAGCGAGTTTGGTGTTATGATATATATTGTTAGAAACCGTCTATATTACAGTGATATCACTTCGAAAATCGTCTAGGACCGATACGGTAAAAGTTTCCTCTTAGCGGTGGGGCTTAGAAAAGTGTTCGTCCAACGTCCGACGGAGTAGTACATCCGTCCATTATTTGCCAATAACTCGGTAAATAATAGTAGTAGCGAGTTTGGTGTTACGATATATATTGTTAGAAACCGTCTATATTACAGTGATATCACTTCGAAAATCGTCTAGGACCGATACGGTAAAAGTTTCCTCTTAGCGGTGGGGCTTAGAAAAGTGTTCGTCCAACGTCCGACGGAGTAGTACATCCGTCCATTATTTGCCAATAACTCGGTAAATAATAGTAGTAGCGAGTTTGGTGTTACGATATATATTGTTAGAAACCGTCTATATTACAGTGATTTCACGTCGAAAATCGTCTAGGACCGATACGGAAAAAGTTTCCTCTTAGCGGTGGGGCTTAGAAAAGTGTTCGTCCAACGTCCGACGGAGTAGTACATTCGTCCATTATTTGCTAATAACTCAGTAAATAATAGTAGTAGCGAGTTTGGTGTTATGATATATATTGTTAGAAACCGTCTATATTACAGAGATATCACGTCGAAAATCGTCTAGGATCGATACGGAAAAAGTTTCCTCTTAGCGGTGGGACTTCGAAAAATTTCCAGAGTTTTGTCGACGGAGTATTACATCCGTCCATTATTTGCTAATAACTCGGTAAATAATAGTAGTAGCGAGTTTGGTGTTATGATATATATTGTTAGAAACCGTCTATATTACAGTGATATCACGTCGAAAATCGTCTAGGACCGATACGGAAAAAGTTTCCTCTTAGCGGTGGGACTTCGAAAAATTTCCAGAGTTTTGTCGACGGAGTAGTACATCCGTCCATTATTTGCTAATAACTCGGTAAATAATAGTAGTAGTGAGTTTGGTGTTATGATATATATTGTTAGAAACCGTCTGTATTACAGTGATATCGGGTCGAAAATGTTCTAGGACCGATACGGAAAAAGTTTCCTCTTAGCGGTGGGACTTAGAAAAATGTTCGTCCAACGTCCGACGGAGTAGTACATCCGTCCATTATTTGCCAATAACTCGGTAAATAATAGTAGTAGCGAGTTTGGTGTTACGATATATATTGTTAGAAACCGTCTATATTACAGTGATATCACTTCGAAAATCGTCTAGGACCGATACGGTAAAAGTTTCCTCTTAGCGGTGGGGCTTAGAAAAGTGTTCGTCCAACGTCCGACGGAGTAGTACATCCGTCCATTATTAGCTAATAACTCGGTAAACAATAGTAGTAGCGAGTTTGGTGTTATGATATATATTGTTAGAAACCGTCTATATTACAGTGATATCACGTCGAAAATCGTCTAGGACCGATACGGTAAAAGTTTCCTCTTAGCGGTGGGGCTTAGAAAAATGTTCGTCCAACGTCCGACGAAGTAGCACATCCGTCCATTATTAGCTAATAACTCGGTAAACAATAGTAGTAGTGAGTTTGGTGTTATGATATATATTGTTAGAAACCGTCTATATTACAGTGATATCACGTCGAAACTCGTCTAGGACCGATACGGAAAAAGTTTCCTCTTAGCGGTGGGGCTTAGAAAAGTGTTCGTCCAACGTCCGACGGAGTAGTACATTCGTCCATTATTTGCTAATAACTCGGTAAATAATAGTAGTAGCGAGTTTGGTGTTATGATATATATTGTTAGAAACCGTCTATATTACAGTGATATCACGTCGAAAATCGTCTATTACTGATACGGTAAAAGTTTCCTCTTAGCGGTGGGGCTTAGAAAAATGTTCGTCCAACGTCCGACGGAGTAGTACATCCGTCCATTATTAGCTAATAACTCGGTAAACAATAGTAGTAGCGAGTTTGGTGTTATGATATATATTGTTAGAAACCGTCTATATTACAGTGATATCACTTCGAAAATCGTCTAGGACCGATACGGTAAAAGTTTCCTCTTAGCGGTGGGGCTTAGAAAAGTGTTCGTCCAACGTCCGACGGAGTAGTACATCCGTCCATTATTTGCCAATAACTCGGCAAATAATAGTAGTAGCGAGTTTGGTGTTACGATATATATTGTTAGAAACCGTCTATATTACAGTGATATCACTTCGAAAATCGTCTAGGACCGATACGGTAAAAGTTTCCTCTTAGCGGTGGGGCTTAGAAAAGTGTTCGTCCAACGTCCGACGGAGTAGTACATCCGTCCATTATTTGCCAATAACTCGGTAAATAATAGTAGTAGCGAGTTTGGTGTTATGATATATATTGTTAGAAACCGTCTATATTACAGTGATATCACGTCGAAAATCGTCTAGGACCGATACGGTAAAAGTTTCCTCTTAGCGGTGGGGCTTAGAAAAATGTTCGTCCAACGTCCGACGAAGTAGCACATCCGTCCATTATTAGCTAATAACTCGGTAAACAATAGTAGTAGTGAGTTTGGTGTTATGATATATATTGTTAGAAACCGTCTATATTACAGTGATATCACGTCGAAACTCGTCTAGGACCGATACGGAAAAAGTTTCCTCTTAGCGGTGGGGCTTAGAAAAGTGTTCGTCCAACGTCCGACGGAGTAGTACATTCGTCCATTATTTGCTAATAACTCGGTAAATAATAGTAGTAGCGAGTTTGGTGTTATGATATATATTGTTAGAAACCGTCTATATTACAGTGATATCACGTCGAAAATCGTCTATTACTGATACGGTAAAAGTTTCCTCTTAGCGGTGGGGCTTAGAAAAATGTTCGTCCAACGTCCGACGGAGTAGTACATCCGTCCATTATTAGCTAATAACTCGGTAAACAATAGTAGTAGCGAGTTTGGTGTTATGATATATATTGTTAGAAACCGTCTATATTACAGTGATATCACTTCGAAAATCGTCTAGGACCGATACGGTAAAAGTTTCCTCTTAGCGGTGGGGCTTAGAAAAGTGTTCGTCCAACGTCCGACGGAGTAGTACATCCGTCCATTATTTGCCAATAACTCGGCAAATAATAGTAGTAGCGAGTTTGGTGTTACGATATATATTGTTAGAAACCGTCTATATTACAGTGATATCACTTCGAAAATCGTCTAGGACCGATACGGTAAAAGTTTCCTCTTAGCGGTGGGGCTTAGAAAAGTGTTCGTCCAACGTCCGACGGAGTAGTACATCCGTCCATTATTTGCCAATAACTCGGTAAATAATAGTAGTAGCGAGTTTGGTGTTACGATATATATTGTTAGAAACCGTCTATATTACAGTGATTTCACGTCGAAAATCGTCTAGGACCGATACGGAAAAAGTTTCCTCTTAGCGGTGGGGCTTAGAAAAGTGTTCGTCCAACGTCCGACGGAGTAGTACATTCGTCCATTATTTGCTAATAACTCGGTAAATAATAGTAGTAGCGAGTTTGGTGTTATGATATATATTGTTAGAAACCGTCTATATTACAGTGATATCACGTCGAAAATCGTCTAGGACCGATACGGAAAAAGTTTCCTCTTAGCGGTGGGGCTTAGAAAAATGTTCGTCCAACGTCCGACGGAGTAGTACATCCGTCCATTATTAGCTAATAGCTCGGTAAACAATAGTAGTAGCGAGTTTGGTGTTATGATATATATTGTTAGAAACCGTCTATATTACAGTGATATCACGTCGAAAATCGTCTAGGACCGATACGGAAAAAGTTTCCTCTTAGCGGTGGTTCTTAGAAAAGTGTTCGTCCAACGTCCGACGGAGTAGTACATCCGTCCATTATTAGCTAATAACTCGGTAAACAGTAGTAGTAGCGAGTTTGGTGTTATGATATATATTGTTAGAAAACGTCTATATTACAGTGATATCACGTCGAAAATCGTCTAGGATCGATACGGAAAAAGTTTCCTCTTAGCGGTGGGACTTCGAAAAATTTCCAGAGTTTTGTCGACGGAGTAGTACATCCGTCCATTATTTGCTAATAACTCGGTAAATAATAGTAGTAGTGAGTTTGGTGTTATGATATATATTGTTAGAAACCGTCTGTATTACAGTGATATCGGGTCGAAAATGTTCTAGGACCGATACGGAAAAAGTTTCCTCTTAGCGGTGGGACTTAGAAAAATTTTCGTCCAACGTCCGACGGAGTAGTACATCCGTCCATTATTTGCTAATAACTCGGTAAATAATAGTAGTAGCGAGTTTGGTGTTATGGTATATATTGTTAGAAACCGTCTGTATTACAGTGATATCGGGTCGAAAATGGTCTAGGACCGATACGGAAAAAGTTTCCTCTTAGCGGTCGGGCTTAGAAAAGTGTTCGTCCAACGTCCGACGGAGTAGTACATTCGTCCATTATTTGCTAATAACTCAGTAAATAATAGTAGTAGCGAGTTTGGTGTTATGATATATATTGTTAGAAACCGTCTATATTACAGAGATATCACGTCGAAAATCGTCTAGGATCGATACGGAAAAAGTTTCCTCTTAGCGGTGGGACTTCGAAAAATTTCCAGAGTTTTGTCGACGGAGTATTACATCCGTCCATTATTTGCTAATAACTCGGTAAATAATAGTAGTAGCGAGTTTGGTGTTATGATATATATTGTTAGAAACCGTCTATATTACAGTGATATCACGTCGAGAATCGTCTAGGACCGATACGGAAAAAGTTTCCTCTTAGCGGTGGGGCTTAGAAAAATTTTCGTCCAACGTCCGACGGAGTAGTACATCCGTCCATTATTTGCTAATAACTCGGTAAATAATAGTAGTAGCGAGTTTGGTGTTATGATATATATTGTTAGAAACCGTCTATATTACAGTGATATCACGTCGAAAATCGTCTAGGACCGATACGGAAAAAGTTTCCTCTTAGAGGTGGGACTTCGAAAAATTTCCAGACTTTTGTCGACGGAGTAGTACATCCGTCCATTATTTGCTAATAACTCGGTAAATAATAGTAGTAGTGAGTTTGGTGTTATGATATATATTGTTAGAAACCGTCTATATTACAGTGATATCACGTCGAAAATGGTCTAGGACCGATACGGAAAAAATTTCCTCTTAGCGGTGGGGCTTAGAAAAGTGTTCGTCCAACGTCCGACGGAGTAGTACATCCGTCCATTATTAGCTAATAACTCGGTAAACAATAGTAGTAGCGAGTTTGGTGTTATGATATATATTGTTAGAAACCGTCTATATTACAGTGATATCACGTCGAAAATCGTCTAGGACCGATACGGTAAAAGTTTCCTCTTAGCGGTGGGGCTTAGAAAAGTGTTCGTCCAACGTCCGACGGAGTAGTACATCCGTCCATTATTAGCTAATAACTCGGTAAACAATAGTAGTAGCGAGTTTGGTGTTATGATATATATTGTTAGAAACCGTCTATATTACAGTGATATCACGTCGAAAATCGTCTAGGACCGATACGGAAAAAGTTTCCTCTTAGCGGTGGGGCTTAGAAAAGTGTTCGTCCAACGTCCGATGGAGTAGTACATCCGTCCATTATTTGCCAATAACTCGGTAAATAATAGTAGTAGCGAGTTTGGTGTTACGATATATATTGTTAGAAACCGTCTATATTACAGTGATATCACGTCGAAAATCGTCTAGGATCGATATGGAAAAAGTTTCCTCTTAGCGGTGGGACTTCGAAAAATTTCCAGAGTTTTGTCGACGGAGTAGTACATCCGTCCATTATTTGCTAATAACTCGGTAAATAATAGTAGCAGCGAGTTTGGTGTTACGATATATATTGTTAGAAACCGTCTATATTACAGTGATATCACGTCGAAAATCGTCTAGGACCGATACGGTAAAAGTTTCCTCTTAGCGGTGGGGCTTAGAAAAATGTTCGTCCAACGTCCGACGGAGTAGTACATCCGTCCATTATTAGCTAATAACTCGGTAAACAATAGTAGTAGCGAGTTTGGTGTTATGATATATATTGTTAGAAACCGTCTATATTACAGAGATATCACGTCGAAAATCGTCTAGGATCGATACGGAAAAAGTTTCCTCTTAGCGGTGGGACTTCGAAAAATTTCCAGAGTTTTGTCGACGGAGTATTACATCCGTCCATTATTTGCTAATAACTCGGTAAATAATAGTAGTAGCGAGTTTGGTGTTATGATATATATTGTTAGAAACCGTCTATATTACAGTGATATCGGGTCGAAAATCGTCTAGGACCGATACGGTAAAAGTTTCCTCTTAGCGGTGGGGCTTAGAAAAATGTTCGTCCAACGTCCGACAAAGTAGTACATCCGTCCATTATTAGCTAATAACTCGGTAAACAATAGTAGTAGCGAGTTTGGTGTTATGATATATATTGTTAGAAACCGTCTATATTACAGTGATATCACGTCGAAACTCGTCTAGGACCGATACGGAAAAAGTTTCCTCTTAGCGGTGGGGCTTAGAAAAGTGTTCGTCCAACGTCCGACGGAGTAGTACATTCGTCCATTATTTGCTAATAACTCGGTAAATAATAGTAGTAGCGAGTTTGGTGTTATGATATATATTGTTAGAAACCGTCTATATTACAGTGATATCACGTCGAAAATCGTCTATTACTGATACGGTAAAAGTTTCCTCTTAGCGGTGGGGCTTAGAAAAATGTTCGTCCAACGTCCGACGGAGTAGTACATCCGTCCATTATTAGCTAATAACTCGGTAAACAATAGTAGTAGCGAGTTTGGTGTTATGATATATATTGTTAGAAACCGTCTATATTACAGTGATATCACGTCGAAAATCGTCTAGGACCGATACGGAAAAAGTTTCCTCTTAGCGGTGGGGCTTAGAAAAATGTTCGTCCAACGTCCGACGGAGTAGTACATCCGTCCATTATTAGCTAATAACTCGGTAAACAATAGTAGTAGCGAGTTTGGTGTTATGATATATATTGTTAGAAAACGTCTATATTACAGTGATATCACGTCGAAACTCGTCTAGGACCGATACGGAAAAAGTTTCCTCTTAGCGGTGGGACTTCGAAAAATTTCCAGAGTTTTGTCGACGGAGTAGTACATCCGTCCATTATTTGCTAATAACTCGGTAAATAATAGTAGTAGTGAGTTTGGTGTTATGATATATATTGTTAGAAACCGTCTATATTACAGTGATATCACGTCGAAAATCGTCTAGGACCGATACGGAAAAAGTTTCCTCTTAGCGGTGGGGCTTAGAAAAGTGTTCGTCCAACGTCCGACGGAGTAGTACATTCGTCCATTATTTGCTAATAACTCAGTAAATAATAGTAGTAGCGAGTTTGGTGTTATGATATATATTGTTAGAAACCGTCTATATTACAGTGATATCACGTCGAAAATCGTCTAGGACCGATACGGTAAAAGTTTCCTCTTAGCGGTGGGGCTTAGAAAAATGTTCGTCCAACGTCCGACGGAGTAGTACATCCGTCCATTATTAGCTAATAACTCGGTAAACAATAGTAGTAGCGAGTTTGGTGTTATGATATATATTGTTAGAAACCGTCTATATTACAGTGATATCACGTCGAAAATGTTCTAGGACCGATACGGAAAAAGTTTCCTCTTAGCGGTGGGGCTTAGAAAAGTGTTCGTCCAACGTCCGACGTAGTAGTACATCCGTCCATTATTTGCTAATAACTCGGTAAATAATAGTAGTAGCGAGTTTGGTGTTATGATATATATTGTTAGAAACCGTCTATATTACAGTGATATCACGTCGAAAATCGTCTAGGACCGATGCGGTAAAAGTTTCCTCTTAGCGGTGGGGCTTAGTAAAATGTTCGTCCAACGTCCGACGGAGTAGTACATCCGTCCATTATTAGCTAATAACTCTGTAAACAATAGTAGTAGCGAGTTTGGTGTTATGATATATATTGTTAGAAACCGTCTATATTACAGTGATATCACGTCGAAAATCGTCTAGGACCGATACGGTAAAAGTGTCCTCTTAGCGGTGGGGCTTAGAAAAGTGTTCGTCCAACGTCCGACGGAGTAGTACATCCGTCCATTATTTGCTAATAACTCGGTAAATAATAGTAGTAGTGAGTTTGGTGTTATGATATATATTGTTAGAAACCGTCTATATTACAGTGATATCACGTCGAAAATCGTCTAGGACCGATACGGTAAAAGTTTCCTCTTAGCGGTGGGGCTTAGAAAAATGTTCGTCCAACGTCCGACGGAGTAGTACATCCGTCCATTATTTGCTAATAACTCGGTAAATAATAGTAGTAGCGAGTTTGGTGTTATGATATATATTGTTAGAAACCGTCTATATTACAGTGATATCACGTCGAAAATCGTCTAGGACCGATACGGAAAAAGTTTCCTCTTAGCGGTGGGGCTTAGAAAATGTTCGTCCAACGTCCGACGGAGTAGTACATCCGTCCATTATTTGCCAATAACTCGGTAAATAATAGTAGTAGCGAGTTTGGTGTTACGATATATATTGTTAGAAACCGTCTATATTACAGTGATATCACGTCGAAAATCGTCTAGGATCGATACGGAAAAAGTTTCCTCTTAGCGGTGGGACTTAGAAAAATTTTCGTCCAACGTCCGACGGAGTAGTACATCCGTCCATTATTTGCTAATAACTCGGTAAATAATAGTAGTAGCGAGTTTGGTGTTATGGTATATATTGTTAGAAACCGTCTGTATTACAGTGATATCGGGTCGAAAATGGTCTAGGACCGATACGGAAAAAGTTTCCTCTTAGCGGTCGGGCTTAGAAAAGTGTTCGTCCAACGTCCGACGGAGTAGTACATTCGTCCATTATTTGCTAATAACTCAGTAAATAATAGTAGTAGCGAGTTTGGTGTTATGATATATATTGTTAGAAACCGTCTATATTACAGAGATATCACGTCGAAAATCGTCTAGGATCGATACGGAAAAAGTTTCCTCTTAGCGGTGGGACTTCGAAAAATTTCCAGACTTTTGTCGACGGAGTAGTACATCCGTCCATTATTTGCTAATAACTCGGTAAATAATAGTAGTAGTGAGTTTGGTGTTATGATATATATTGTTAGAAACCGTCTATATTACAGTGATATCACGTCGAAAATGGTCTAGGACCGATACGGAAAAAATTTCCTCTTAGCGGTGGGGCTTAGAAAAGTGTTCGTCCAACGTCCGACGGAGTAGTACATCCGTCCATTATTTGCTAATAACTCGGTAAATAATAGTAGTAGCGAGTTTGGTGTTATGATATATATTGTTAGAAACCGTCTATATTACAGTGATATCACGTCGAAAATCGTCTAGGACCGATACGGTAAAAGTTTCCTCTTAGCGGTGGGGCTTAGAAAAATGTTCGTCCAACGTCCGACGGAGTAGTACATCCGTCCATTATTAGCTAATAACTCGGTAAACAATAGTAGTAGCGAGTTTGGTGTTATGATATATATTGTTAGAAACCGTCTATATTACAGTGATATCACGTCGAAAATCGTCTAGGACCGATACGGTAAAAGTTTCCTCTTAGCGGTGGGGCTTAGAAAAGTGTTCGTCCAACGTCCGACGGAGTAGTACATCCGTCCATTATTAGCTAATAACTCGGTAAACAATAGTAGTAGCGAGTTTGGTGTTATGATATATATTGTTAGAAACCGTCTATATTACAGTGATATCACGTCGAAAATGGTCTAGGACCGATACGGAAAAAATTTCTTCTTAGCGGTGGGGCTTAGAAAAGTGTTCGTCCAACGTCCGACGGAGTAGTACATCCGTCCATTATTTGCTAATAACTCGGTAAATAATAGTAGTAGCGAGTTTGGTGTTATGATATATATTGTTAGAAACCGTCTATATTACAGTGATATCACGTCGAAAATCGTCTAGGACCGATACGGTAAAAGTTTCCTCTTAGCGGTGGGGCTTAGAAAAATGTTCGTCCAACGTCCGACGGAGTAGTACATCCGTCCATTATTAGCTAATAACTCGGTAAACAATAGTAGTAGCGAGTTTGGTGTTATGATATATATTGTTAGAAACCGTCTATATTACAGTGATATCACGTCGAAAATCGTCTAGGACCGATACGGTAAAAGTTTCCTCTTAGCGGTGGGGCTTAGAAAAGTGTTCGTCCAACGTCCGACGGAGTAGTACATCCGTCCATTATTAGCTAATAACTCGGTAAACAATAGTAGTAGCGAGTTTGGTGTTATGATATATATTGTTAGAAACCGTCTATATTACAGTGATATCACGTCGAAAATCGTCTAGGACCGATACGGAAAAAGTTTCCTCTTAGCGGTGGGGCTTAGAAAAGTGTTCGTCCAACGTCCGATGGAGTAGTACATCCGTCCATTATTTGCCAATAACTCGGTAAATAATAGTAGTAGTGAGTTTGGTGTTACGATATATATTGTTAGAAACCGTCTATATTACAGTGATATCACGTCGAAAATCGTCTAGGATCGATATGGAAAAAGTTTCCTCTTAGCGGTGGGACTTCGAAAAATTTCCAGAGTTTTGTCGACGGAGTAGTACATCCGTCCATTATTTGCTAATAACTCGGTAAATAATAGTAGCAGCGAGTTTGGTGTTACGATATATATTGTTAGAAACCGTCTATATTACAGTGATATCACGTCAAAAATCGTCTAGGACCGATACGGTAAAAGTTTCCTCTTAGCGGTGGGGCTTAGAAAAATGTTCGTCCAACGTCCGACGGAGTAGTACATCCGTCCATTATTAGCTAATAACTCGGTAAACAATAGTAGTAGCGAGTTTGGTGTTATGATATATATTGTTAGAAACCGTCTATATTACAGAGATATCACGTCGAAAATCGTCTAGGATCGATACGGAAAAAGTTTCCTCTTAGCGGTGGGACTTCGAAAAATTTCCAGAGTTTTGTCGACGGAGTATTACATCCGTCCATTATTTGCTAATAACTCGGTAAATAATAGTAGTAGCGAGTTTGGTGTTATGATATATATTGTTAGAAACCGTCTATATTACAGTGATATCGGGTCGAAAATGGTCTAGGACCGATACGGAAAAAGTTTCCTCTTAGCGGTGGGGCTTAGAAAAGTGTTCGTCCAACGTCCGACGGAGTAGTACATCCGTCCATTATTTGCTAATAACTCGGTAAATAATAGTAGTAGCGAGTTTGGTGTTATGATATATATGGTTAGAAACCGTCTATATTACAGTGATATCACGTCGAAAATCGTCTAGGACCGATACGGTAAAAGTTTCCTCTTAGCGGTGGGGCTTAGAAAAATGTTCGTCCAACGTCCGACGGAGTAGTACATCCGTCCATTATTAGCTAATAACTCGGTAAACAATAGTAGTAGCGAGTTTGGTGTTATGATATATATTGTTAGAAACCGTCTATATTACAGTGATATCACGTCGAAAATCGTCTAGGACCGATACGGTAAAAGTTTCCTCTTAGCGGTGGGGCTTAGAAAAGTGTTCGTCCAACGTCCGACGGAGTAGTACATCCGTCCATTATTAGCTAATAACTCGGGAAACAATAGTAGTAGCGAGTTTGGTGTTATGATATATATTGTTAGAAACCGTCTATATTACAGTGATATCACGTCGAAAATCGTCTAGGACCGATACGGAAAAAGTTTCCTCTTAGCGGTGGGGCTTAGAAAAGTGTTCGTCCAACGTCCGACGGAGTAGTACATCCGTCCATTATTTGCCAATAACTCGGTAAATAATAGTAGTAGCGAGTTTGGTGTTACGATATATATTGTTAGAAACCGTCTATATTACAGTGATATCACGTCGAAAATCGTCTAGGATCGATACGGAAAAAGTTTCCTCTTAGCGGTGGGACTTCGAAAAATTTCCAGAGTTTTGTCGACGGAGTAGTACATCCGTCCATTATTTGCTAATAACTCGGTAAATAATAGTAGTAGCGAGTTTGGTGTTACGATATATATTGTTAGAAACCGTCTATATTACAGTGATATCACGTCGAAAATCGTCTAGGACCGATACGGTAAAAGTTTCCTCTTAGCGGTGGGGCTTAGAAAAATGTTCGTCCAACGTCCGACGGAGTAGTACATCCGTCCATTATTAGCTAATAACTCGGTAAACAATAGTAGTAGCGAGTTTGGTGTTATGATATATATTGTTAGAAACCGTCTATATTACAGTGATATCACGTCGAAAATCGTCTAGGACCGATACGGAAAAAGTTTCCTCTTAGCGGTGGGGCTTAGAAAAGTGTTCGTCCAACGTCCGACGGAGTAGTACATTCGTCCATTATTTGCTAATAACTCAGTAAATAATAGTAGTAGCGAGTTTGGTGTTATGATATATATTGTTAGAAACCGTCTATATTACAGTGATATCACGTCGAAAATCGTCTAGGACCGATACGGTAAAAGTTTCCTCTTAGCGGTGGGGCTTAGAAAAATGTTCGTCCAACGTCCCACGGAGTAGTACATCCGTCCATTATTAGCTAATAACTCGGTAAATAATAGTAGTAGCGAGTTTGGTGTTATGATATATATTGTTAGAAACCGTCTATATTACAGTGATATCGGGTCGAAAATGGTCTAGGACCGATACGGAAAAGTTTCCTCTTAGCGGTGGGGCTTAGAAAAGTGTTCGTCCAACGTCCGACGGAGTAGTACATCCGTCCATTATTAGCTAATAACTCGGTAAACAATAGTAGTAGCGAGTTTGGTGTTATGATATATATTGTTAGAAACCGTCTATATTACAGTGATATCACGTCGAAAATCGTCTAGGACCGATACGGTAAAAGTTTCCTCTTAGCGGTGGGGCTTAGAAAAATGTTCGTCCAACGTCCGACGAAGTAGAACATCCGTCCATTATTAGCTAATAACTCGGTAAACAATAGTAGTAGCGAGTTTGGTGTTATGATATATATTGTTAGAAACCGTCTATATTACAGTGATATCACGTCGAAACTCGTCTAGGACCGATACGGAAAAAGTTTCCTCTTAGCGGTGGGGCTTAGAAAAGTGTTCGTCCAACGTCCGACGGAGTAGTACATCCGTCCATTATTTGCTAATAACTCGGTAAATAATAGTAGTAGCGAGTTTGGTGTTATGATATATATTGTTAGAAACCGTCTATATTACAGTGATATCACGTCGAAAATCGTCTAGGACCGATACGGAAAAAGTTTCCTCTTAGAGGTGGGACTTCGAAAAATTTCCAGACTTTTGTCGACGGAGTAGTACATCCGTCCATTATTTGCTAATAACTCGGTAAATAATAGTAGTAGTGAGTTTGGTGTTATGATATATATTGTTAGAAACCGTCTATATTACAGTGATATCACGTCGAAAATGGTCTAGGACCGATACGGAAAAAATTTCCTCTTAGCGGTGGGGCTTAGAAAAGTGTTCGTCCAACGTCCGACGGAGTAGTACATCCGTCCATTATTAGCTAATAACTCGGTAAACAATAGTAGTAGCGAGTTTGGTGTTATGATATATATTGTTAGAAACCGTCTATATTACAGTGATATCACGTCGAAAATCGTCTAGGACCGATACAGTAAAAGTTTCCTCTTAGCGGTGGGGCTTAGAAAAGTGTTCGTCCAACGTCCGACGGAGTAGTACATCCGTCCATTATTAGCTAATAACTCGGTAAACAATAGTAGTAGCGAGTTTGGTGTTATGATATATATTGTTAGAAACCGTCTATATTACAGTGATATCACGTCGAAAATCGTCTAGGACCGATACGGAAAAAGTTTCCTCTTAGCGGTGGGGCTTAGAAAAGTGTTCGTCCAACGTCCGATGGAGTAGTACATCCGTCCATTATTTGCCAATAACTCGGTAAATAATAGTAGTAGCGAGTTTGGTGTTACGATATATATTGTTAGAAACCGTCTATATTACAGTGATATCACGTCGAAAATCGTCTAGGACCGATACGGTAAAAGTTTCCTCTTAGCGGTGGGGCTTAGAAAAATGTTCGTCCAACGTCCGACGGAGTAGTACATCCGTCCATTATTAGCTAATAACTCGGTAAACAATAGTAGTAGCGAGTTTGGTGTTATGATATATATTGTTAGAAACCGTCTATATTACAGAGATATCACGTCGACAATCGTCTAGGACCGATACGGAAAAAGTTTCCTCTTAGCGGTGGGGTTTAGAAAAGTGTTCGTCCAACGTCCGACGGAGTAGTACACCCGTCCATTATTTGCTAATAACTCGGTAAACAATAGTAGTAGCGAGTTTGGTGTTATGATATATATTGTTAGAAACCGTCTATATTACAGTGATATCACGTCGAAAATCGTCTAGGACCGATACGGTAAAAGTTTCCTCTTAGCGGTGGGGCTTAGAAAAATGTTCGTCCAACGTCCGACAAAGTAGTACATCCGTCCATTATTAGCTAATAACTCGGTAAACAATAGTAGTAGCGAGTTTGGTGTTATGATATATATTGTTAGAAACCGTCTATATTACAGTGATATCACGTCGAAACTCGTCTAGGACCGATACGGAAAAAGTTTCCTCTTAGCGGTGGGGCTTAGAAAAGTGTTCGTCCAACGTCCGACGGAGTAGTACATTCGTCCATTATTTGCTAATAACTCGGTAAATAATAGTAGTAGCGAGTTTGGTGTTATGATATATATTGTTAGAAACCGTCTATATTACAGTGATATCACGTCGAAAATCGTCTATTACTGATACGGTAAAAGTTTCCTCTTAGCGGTGGGGCTTAGAAAAATGTTCGTCCAACGTCCGACGGAGTAGTACATCCGTCCATTATTAGCTAATAACTCGGTAAACAATAGTAGTAGCGAGTTTGGTGTTATGATATATATTGTTAGAAACCGTCTATATTACAGTGATATCACGTCGAAAATCGTCTAGGACCGATACGGAAAAAGTTTCCTCTTAGCGGTGGGGCTTAGAAAAATGTTCGTCCAACGTCCGACGGAGTAGTACATCCGTCCATTATTAGCTAATAACTCGGTAAACAATAGTAGTAGCGAGTTTGGTGTTATGATATATATTGTTAGAAAACGTCTATATTACAGTGATATCACGTCGAAACTCGTCTAGGACCGATACGGAAAAAGTTTCCTCTTAGCGGTGGGACTTCGAAAAATTTCCAGAGTTTTGTCGACGGAGTAGTACATCCGTCCATTATTTGCTAATAACTCGGTAAATAATAGTAGTAGTGAGTTTGGTGTTATGATATATATTGTTAGAAACCGTCTATATTACAGTGATATCACGTCGAAAATCGTCTAGGACCGATACGGAAAAAGTTTCCTCTTAGCGGTGGGGCTTAGAAAAGTGTTCGTCCAACGTCCGACGGAGTAGTACATTCGTCCATTATTTGCTAATAACTCAGTAAATAATAGTAGTAGCGAGTTTGGTGTTATGATATATATTGTTAGAAACCGTCTATATTACAGTGATATCACGTCGAAAATCGTCTAGGACCGATACGGTAAAAGTTTCCTCTTAGCGGTGGGGCTTAGAAAAATGTTCGTCCAACGTCCGACGGAGTAGTACATCCGTCCATTATTAGCTAATAACTCTGTAAACAATAGTAGTAGCGAGTTTGGTGTTATGATATATATTGTTAGAAACCGTCTATATTACAGTGATATCACGTCGAAAATGTTCTAGGACCGATACGGAAAAAGTTTCCTCTTAGCGGTGGGGCTTAGAAAAGTGTTCGTCCAACGTCCGACGTAGTAGTACATCCGTCCATTATTTGCTAATAACTCGGTAAATAATAGTAGTAGCGAGTTTGGTGTTATGATATATATTGTTAGAAACCGTCTATATTACAGTGATATCACGTCGAAAATCGTCTAGGACCGATGCGGTAAAAGTTTCCTCTTAGCGGTGGGGCTTAGTAAAATGTTCGTCCAACGTCCGACGGAGTAGTACATCCGTCCATTATTAGCTAATAACTCTGTAAACAATAGTAGTAGCGAGTTTGGTGTTATGATATATATTGTTAGAAACCGTCTATATTACAGTGATATCACGTCGAAAATCGTCTAGAACCGATACGGTAAAAGTGTCCTCTTAGCGGTGGGGCTTAGAAAAGTGTTCGTCCAACGTCCGACGGAGTAGTACATCCGTCCATTATTTGCTAATAACTCGGTAAATAATAGTAGTAGTGAGTTTGGTGTTATGATATATATTGTTAGAAACCGTCTATATTACAGTGATATCACGTCGAAAATCGTCTAGGACCGATACGGTAAAAGTTTCCTCTTAGCGGTGGGGCTTAGAAAAATGTTCGTCCAACGTCCGACGGAGTAGTACATCCGTCCATTATTTGCTAATAACTCGGTAAATAATAGTAGTAGCGAGTTTGGTGTTATGATATATATTGTTAGAAACCGTCTATATTACAGTGATATCACGTCGAAAATCGTCTAGGACCGATACGGAAAAAGTTTCCTCTTAGCGGTGGGGCTTAGAAAATGTTCGTCCAACGTCCGACGGAGTAGTACATCCGTCCATTATTTGCCAATAACTCGGTAAATAATAGTAGTAGCGAGTTTGGTGTTACGATATATATTGTTAGAAACCGTTTATATTACAGTGATATCACGTCGAAAATCGTCTAGGATCGATACGGAAAAAGTTTCCTCTTAGCGGTGGGACTTCGAAAAATTTCCAGAGTTTTGTCGACGGAGTAGTACATCCGTCCATTATTTGCTAATAACTCGGTAAATAATAGTAGTAGCGAGTTTGGTGTTACGATATATATTGTTAGAAACCGTCTATATTACAGTGATATCACGTCGAAAATCGTCTAGGACCGATACGGTAAAAGTTTCCTCTTAGCGGTGGGGCTTAGAAAAATGTTCGTCCAACGTCCGACGGAGTAGTACATCCGTCCATTATTAGCTAATAACTCGGTAAACAATAGTAGTAGCGAGTTTGGTGTTATGATATATATTGTTAGAAAACGTCTATATTACAGTGATATCACGTCGAAACTCGTCTAGGACCGATACGGAAAAAGTTTCCTCTTAGCGGTGGGGCTTAGAAAAATTTCCAGAGTTTTGTCGACGGAGTATTACATCCGTCCATTATTTGCTAATAACTCGGTAAATAATAGTAGTAGCGAGTTTGGTGTTATGATATATATTGTTAGAAACCGTCTATATTACAGTGATATCACGTCGAAAATCGTCTAGGACAGATACGGAAAAAGTTTCCTCTTAGCGGTGGGGCTTAGAAAAATGTTCGTCCAACGTCCGACGGAGTAGTACATCCGTCCATTATTAGCTAATAACTCGGTAAACAATAGTAGTAGCGAGTTTGGTGTTATGATATATATTGTTAGAAACCGTCTATATTACAGTGATATCACGTCGAAAATGTTCTAGGACCGATACGGAAAAAGTTTCCTCTTAGCGGTGGGGCTTAGAAAAGTGTTCGTCCAACGTCCGACGGAGTAGTACATTCGTCCATTATTTGCTAATAACTCAGTAAATAATAGTAGTAGCGAGTTTGGTGTTATGATATATATTGTTAGAAACCGTCTATATTACAGTGATATCACGTCGAAAATCGTCTAGGACCGATACGGTAAAAGTTTCCTCTTAGCGGTGGGGCTTAGAAAAATGTTCGTCCAACGTCCCACGGAGTAGTACATCCGTCCATTATTAGCTAATAACTCGGTAAATAATAGTAGTAGCGAGTTTGGTGTTATGATATATATTGTTAGAAACCGTCTATATTACAGTGATATCGGGTCGAAAATGGTCTAGGACCGATACGGAAAAAGTTTCCTCTTAGCGGTGGGGCTTAGAAAAGTGTTCGTCCAACGTCCGACGGAGTAGTACATCCGTCCATTATTAGCTAATAACTCGGTAAACAATAGTAGTAGCGAGTTTGGTGTTATGATATATATTGTTAGAAACCGTCTATATTACAGTGATATCACGTCGAAAATCGTCTAGGACCGATACGGTAAAAGTTTCCTCTTAGCGGTGGGGCTTAGAAAAATGTTCGTCCAACGTCCGACGGAGTAGTACATCCGTCCATTATTAGCTAATAACTCGGTAAACAATAGTAGTAGCGAGTTTGGTGTTATGATATATATTGTTAGAAACCGTCTATATTACAGTGATATCACGTCGAAAATGTTCTAGGACCGATACGGAAAAAGTTTCCTCTTAGCGGTGGGGCTTAGAAAAGTGTTCGTCCAACGTCCGACGGAGTAGTACATTCGTCCATTATTTGCTAATAACTCAGTAAATAATAGTAGTAGCGAGTTTGGTGTTATGATATATATTGTTAGAAACCGTCTATATTACAGTGATATCACGTCGAAACTCGTCTAGGACCGATACGGAAAAAGTTTCCTCTTAGCGGTGGGGCTTAGAAAAGTGTTCGTCCAACGTCCGACGGAGTAGTACATCCGTCCATTATTTGCTAATAACTCGGTAAATAATAGTAGTAGCGAGTTTGGTGTTATGATATATATTGTTAGAAACCGTCTATATTACAGTGATATCACGTCGAAAATCGTCTAGGACCGATGCGGTAAAAGTTTCCTCTTAGCGGTGGGGCTTAGAAAAATGTTCGTCCAACGTCCGACGGAGTAGTACATCCGTCCATTATTAGCTAATAACTCGGTAAACAATAGTAGTAGCGAGTTTGGTGTTATGATATATATTGTTAGAAACCGTCTATATTACAGTGATATCACGTCGAAAATCGTCTAGGACCGATACGGTAAAAGTTTCCTCTTAGCGGTGGGGCTTAGAAAAGTGTTCGTCCAACGTCCGACGGAGTAGTACATCCGTCCATTATTAGCTAATATCTCGGTAAACAATAGTAGTAGGGAGTTTGGTGTTATGATATATATTGTTAGAAACCGTCTATATTACAGTGATATCACGTCGAAAATCGTCTAGGACCGATACGGAAAAAGTTTCCTCTTAGCGGTGGGGCTTAGAAAAGTGTTCGTCCAACGTCCGACGGAGTAGTACATCCGTCCATTATTTGCTAATAACTCGGTAAACAATAGTAGTAGCGAGTTTGGTGTTATGATATATATTGTTAGAAACCGTCTATATTACAGTGATATCACGTCGAAACTCGTCTAGGACCGATACGGAAAAAGTTTCCTCTTAGCGGTGGGGCTTAGAAAAGTGTTCGTCCAACGTCCGACGGAGTAGTACATCCGTCCATTATTAGCTAATAACTCGGTAAATAATAGTTGTAGCGAGTTTGGTGTTATGATATATATTGTTACAAAACGTCTATATTACAGTGATATCACGTCGAAACTCGTCTAGGACCGATACGGTAAAAGTTTCCTCTTAGCGGTGGGGCTTAGAAAAGTGTTCGTCCAACGTCCGACGGAGTAGTACATCCGTCCATTATTAGCTAATAACTCGGTAAACAATAGTAGTAGCGAGTTTGGTGTTATGATATATATTGTTAGAAACCGTCTATATTACAGTGATATCACGTCGAAAATCGTCTAGGACCGATACGGTAAAAGTTTCCTCTTAGCGGTGGGGCTTAGAAAAATGTTCGTCCAACGTCCGACGAAGTAGTACATCCGTCCATTATTAGCTAATAACTCGGTAAACAATAGTAGTAGTGAGTTTGGTGTTATGATATATATTGTTAGAAACCGTCTATATTACAGTGATATCACGTCGAAACTCGTCTAGGACCGATACGGAAAAAGTTTCCTCTTAGCGGTGGGGCTTAGAAAAGTGTTCGTCCAACGTCCGACGGAGTAGTACATTCGTCCATTATTTGCTAATAACTCGGTAAATAATAGTAGTAGCGAGTTTGGTGTTATGATATATATTGTTAGAAACCGTCTATATTACAGTGATATCACGTCGAAAATCGTCTATTACTGATACGGTAAAAGTTTCCTCTTAGCGGTGGGGCTTAGAAAAATGTTCGTCCAACGTCCGACGGAGTAGTACATCCGTCCATTATTAGCTAATAACTCGGTAAACAATAGTAGTAGCGAGTTTGGTGTTATGATATATATTGTTAGAAACCGTCTATATTACAGTGATATCACGTCGAAAATCGTCTAGGACCGATACGGAAAAAGTTTCCTCTTAGCGGTGGGGCTTAGAAAAGTGTTCGTCCAACGTCCGACGGAGTAGTACATCCGTCCATTATTAGCTAATAACTCGGTAAACAATAGTAGTAGCGAGTTTGGTGTTATGATATATATTGTTAGAAACCGTCTATATTACAGTGATATCACGTCGAAAATCGTCTAGGATCGATACGGAAAAAGTTTCCTCTTAGCGGTGGGACTTCGAAAAATTTCCAGAGTTTTGTCGACGGAGTAGTACATCCGTCCATTATTTGCTAATAACTCGGTAAATAATAGTAGTAGCGAGTTTGGTGTTACGATATATATTGTTAGAAACCGTCTATATTACAGTGATATCACGTCGAAAATCGTCTAGGACCGATACGGTAAAAGTTTCCTCTTAGCGGTGGGGCTTAGAAAAATGTTCGTCCAACGTCCGACGGAGTAGTACATCCGTCCATTATTAGCTAATAACTCGGTAAACAATAGTAGTAGCGAGTTTGGTGTTATGATATATATTGTTAGAAACCGTCTATATTACAGTGATATCACGTCGAAAATGTTCTAGGACCGATACGGAAAAAGTTTCCTCTTAGCGGTGGGGCTTAGAAAAGTGTTCGTCCAACGTCCGACGGAGTAGTACATTCGTCCATTATTTGCTAATAACTCAGTAAATAATAGTAGTAGCGAGTTTGGTGTTATGATATATATTGTTAGAAACCGTCTATATTACAGTGATATCACGTCGAAAATCGTCTAGGACCGATACGGTAAAAGTTTCCTCTTAGCGGTGGGGCTTAGAAAAATGTTCGTCCAACGTCCCACGGAGTAGTACATCCGTCCATTATTAGCTAATAACTCGGTAAATAATAGTAGTAGCGAGTTTGGTGTTATGATATATATTGTTAGAAACCGTCTATATTACAGTGATATCACGTCGAAAATCGTCTAGGACCGATGCGGTAAAAGTTTCCTCTTAGCGGTGGGGCTTAGAAAAGTGTTCGTCCAACGTCCGACGGAGTAGTACATCCGTCCATTATTAGCTAATAACTCGGTAAACAATAGTAGTAGGGAGTTTGGTGTTATGATATATATTGTTAGAAACCGTCTATATTACAGTGATATCACGTCGAAAATCGTCTAGGACCGATACGGAAAAAGTTTCCTCTTAGCGGTGGGGCTTAGAAAAGTGTTCGTCCAACGTCCGACGGAGTAGTACATCCGTCCATTATTTGCCAATAACTCGGTAAATAATAGTAGTAGCGAGTTTGGTGTTACGATATATATTGTTAGAAACCGTCTATATTACAGTGATATCACGTCGAAAATCGTCTAGGACCGATACGGTAAAAGTTTCCTCTTAGCGGTGGGGCTTAGAAAAATGTTCGTCCAACGTCCGACGGAGTAGTACATCCGTCCATTATTAGCTAATAACTCTGTAAACAATAGTAGTAGCGAGTTTGGTGTTATGATATATATTGTTAGAAACCGTCTATATTACAGTGATATCACGTCGAAAATCGTCTAGGACCGATGCGGTAAAAGTTTCCTCTTAGCGGTGGGGCTTAGAAAAATGTTCGTCCAACGTCCGACGGAGTAGTACATCCGTCCATTATTAGCTAATAACTCGGTAAACAATAGTAGTAGCGAGTTTGGTGTTATGATATATATTGTTAGAAACCGTCTATATTACAGTGATATCACGTCGAAAATCGTCTAGGACCGATACGGTAAAAGTTTCCTCTTAGCGGTGGGGCTTCGAAAAATTTCCAGAGTTTTGTCGACGGAGTAGTACATCCGTCCATTATTTGCTAATAACTCGGTAAATAATAGTAGTAGCGAGATTGGTGTTACGATATATATTGTTAGAAACCGTCTATATTACAGTGATATCACGTCGAAAATCGTCTAGGACCGATACGGTAAAAGTTTCCTCTTAGCGGTGGGGCTTAGAAAAATGTTCGTCCAACGTCCGACGGAGTAGTACATCCGTCCATTATTAGCTAATAACTCGGTAAACAATAGTAGTAGCGAGTTTGGTGTTATGATATATATTGTTAGAAAACGTCTATATTACAGTGATATCACGTCGAAACTCGTCTAGGACCGATACGGAAAAAGTTTCCTCTTAGCGGTGGGGCTTAGAAAAGTGTTCGTCCAACGTCCGACGGAGTAGTACATTCGTCCATTATTTGCTAATAACTCAGTAAATAATAGTAGTAGCGAGTTTGGTGTTATGATATATATTGTTAGAAACCGTCTATATTACAGAGATATCACGTCGAAAATCGTCTAGGATCGATACGGAAAAAGTTTCCTCTTAGCGGTGGGGCTTAGAAAAGTGTTCGTCCAACGTCCGACGGAGTAGTACATTCGTCCATTATTTGCTAATAACTCAATAAATAATAGTAGTAGCGAGTTTGGTGTTATGATATATATTGTTAGAAACCGTCTATATTACAGAGATATCACGTCGAAAATCGTCTCGGATCGATACGGAAAAAGTTTCCTCTTAGCGGTGGGACTTCGAAAAATTTCCAGAGTTTTGTCGACGGAGTAGTACATCCGTCCATTATTTGCTAATAACTCGGTAAATAATAGTAGTAGCGAGTTTGGTGTTATGATATATATTGTTAGAAACCGTCTATATTACAGTGATATCACGTCGAAAATCGTCTAGGACCGATACGGTAAAAGTTTCCTCTTAGCGGTGGGGCTTAGAAAAATGTTCGTCCAACGTCCGACGGAGTAGTACATCCGTCCATTATTAGCTAATAACTCTGTAAACAATAGTAGTAGCGAGTTTGGTGTTATGATATGTATTGTTAGAAACCGTCTATATTACAGTGATATCACGTCGAAAATCGTCTAGGACCGATGCGGTAAAAGTTTCCTCTTAGCGGTGGGGCTTAGAAAAATGTTCGTCCAACGTCCGACGGAGTAGTACATCCGTCCATTATTAGCTAATAACTCGGTAAACAATAGTAGTAGCGAGTTTGGTGTTATGATATATATTGTTAGAAACCGTCTATATTACAGTGATATCACGTCGAAAATCGTCTAGGACCGATACGGTAAAAGTTTCCTCTTAGCGGTGGGGCTTCGAAAAATTTCCATAGTTTTGTCGACGGAGTAGTACATCCGTCCATTATTTGCTAATAACTCGGTAAATAATAGTAGTAGCGAGTTTGGTGTTATGATATATATTGTTAGAAACCGTCTATATTACAGTGATATCACGTCGAAAATCGTCTAGGACCGATACGGTAAAAGTTTCCTCTTAGCGGTGGGGCTTAGAAAAATGTTCGTCCAACGTCCGACGGAGTAGTACATCCGTCCATTATTAGCTAATAACTCTGTAAACAATAGTAGTAGCGAGTTTGGTGTTATGATATATATTGTTAGAAACCGTCTATATTACAGTGATATCACGTCGAAAATCGTCTAGGACCGATGCGGTAAAAGTTTCCTCTTAGCGGTGGGGCTTAGAAAAATGTTCGTCCAACGTCCGACGGAGTAGTACATCCGTCCATTATTAGCTAATAACTCGGTAAACAATAGTAGTAGCGAGTTTGGTGTTATGATATATATTGTTAGAAACCGTCTATATTACAGTGATATCACGTCGAAAATCGTCTAGGACCGATACGGTAAAAGTTTCCTCTTAGCGGTGGGGCTTCGAAAAATTTCCAGAGTTTTGTCGACGGAGTAGTACATCCGTCCATTATTTGCTAATAACTCGGTAAATAATAGTAGTAGCGAGTTTGGTGTTACGATATATATTGTTAGAAACCGTCTATATTACAGTGATATCACGTCGAAAATCGTCTAGGACCGATACGGTAAAAGTTTCCTCTTAGCGGTGGGGCTTAGAAAAATGTTCGTCCAACGTCCGACGGAGTAGTACATCCGTCCATTATTAGCTAATAACTCGGTAAACAATAGTAGTAGCGAGTTTGGTGTTATGATATATATTGTTAGAAAACGTCTATATTACAGTGATATCACGTCGAAACTCGTCTAGGACCGATACGGAAAAAGTTTCCTCTTAGCGGTGGGGCTTAGAAAAGTGTTCGTCCAACGTCCGACGGAGTAGTACATTCGTCCATTATTTGCTAATAACTCAGTAAATAATAGTAGTAGCGAGTTTGGTGTTATGATATATATTGTTAGAAACCGTCTATATTACAGAGATATCACGTCGAAAATCGTCTAGGATCGATACGGAAAAAGTTTCCTCTTAGCGGTGGGGCTTAGAAAAGTGTTCGTCCAACGTCCGACGGAGTAGTACATTCGTCCATTATTTGCTAATAACTCAGTAAATAATAGTAGTAGCGAGTTTGGTGTTATGATATATATTGTTAGAAACCGTCTACATTACAGTGATATCACGTCGAAAATCGTCTAGGATCGATACGGAAAAAGTTTCCCCTTAGCGGTGGGACTTCGAAAAATTTCCAGAGTTTTGTCGACGGAGTAGTACATCCGTCCATTATTTGCTAATAACTCGGTAATTAATAGTAGTAGCGAGTTTGGTGTTACGATATATATTGTTAGAAACCGTCTATATTACAGTGATATCACGTCGAAAATCGTCTAGGACCGATACGGTAAAAGTTTCCTCTTAGCGGTGGGGCTTAGAAAAATGTTCGTCCAACGTCCGACGGAGTAGTACATCCGTCCATTATTAGCTAATAACTCGGTAAACAATAGTAGTAGCGAGTTTGGTGTTATGATATATATTGTTAGAAACCGTCTATATTACAGTGATATCACGTCGAAAATGTTCTAGGACCGATACGGAAAAAGTTTCCTCTTAGCGGTGGGGCTTAGAAAAGTGTTCGTCCAACGTCCGACGGAGTAGTACATTCGTCCATTATTTGCTAATAACTCAGTAAATAATAGTAGTAGCGAGTTTGGTGTTATGATATATATTTTTAGAAACCGTCTATATTACAGTGATATCACGTCGAAAATCGTCTAGGACCGATACGGTAAAAGTTTCCTCTTAGCGGTGGGGCTTAGAAAAATGTTCGTCCAACGTCCCACGGAGTAGTACATCCGTCCATTATTTGCTAATAACTCGGTAAATAATAGTAGTAGCGAGTTTGGTGTTACGATATATATTGTTAGAAACCGTCTATATTACAGTGATATCACGTCGAAAATCGTCTAGGACCGATACGGTAAAAGTTTCCTCTTAGCGGAGGGGGTTAGAAAAATGTTCGTCCAACGTCCGACGGAGTAGTACATCCGTCCATTATTAGCTAATAACTCGGTAAACAATAGTAGTAGCGAGTTTGGTGTTATGATATATATTGTTAGAAACCGTCTATATTACAGTGATATCACGTCGAAAATGTTCTAGGACCGATACGGAAAAAGTTTCCTCTTAGCGGTGGGGCTTAGAAAAGTGTTCGTCCAACGTCCGACGGAGTAGTACATTCGTCCATTATTTGCTAATAACTCAGTAAATAATAGTAGTAGCGAGTTTGGTGTTATGATATATATTGTTAGAAACCGTCTATATTACAGTGATATCACGTCGAAACTCGTCTAGGACCGATACGGAAAAAGTTTCCTCTTAGCGGTGGGGCTTAGAAAAGTGTTCGTCCAACGTCCGACGGAGTAGTACATCCGTCCATTATTTGCTAATAACTCGGTATATAATAGTAGTAGCGAGTTTGGTGTTATGATATATATTGTTAGAAACCGTCTATATTACAGTGATATCACGTCGAAAATCGTCTAGGACCGATGCGGTAAAAGTTTCCTCTTAGCGGTGGGGCTTAGAAAAATGTTCGTCCAACGTCCGACGGAGTAGTACATCCGTCCATTATTAGCTAATAACTCGGTAAACAATAGTAGTAGCGAGTTTGGTGTTATGATATATATTGTTAGAAACCGTCTATATTACAGTGATATCACGTCGAAAATCGTCTAGGACCGATGCGGTAAAAGTTTCCTCTTAGCGGTGGGGCTTAGAAAAGTGTTCGTCCAACGTCCGACGGAGTAGTACATCCGTCCATTATTAGCTAATATCTCGGCAAACAATAGTAGTAGGGAGTTTGGTGTTATGATATATATTGTTAGAAACCGTCTATATTACAGTGATATCACGTCGAAAATCGTCTAGGACCGATACGGAAAAAGTTTCCTCTTAGCGGTGGGGCTTAGAAAAGTGTTCGTCCAACGTCCGACGGAGTAGTACATCCGTCCATTATTTGCTAATAACTCGATAAACAATAGTAGCAGTGAGTTTGGTGTTATGATATATATTGTTAGAAACCGTCTATATTACAGTGATATCACGTCGAAACTCGTCTAGGACCGATACGGAAAAAGTTTCCTCTTAGCGGTGGGGCTTAGAAAAGTGTTCGTCCAACGTCCGACGGAGTAGTACATCCGTCCATTATTAGCTAATAACTCGGTAAATAATAGTTGTAGCGAGTTTGGTGTTATGATATATATTGTTAGAAAACGTCTATATTACAGTGATATCACGTCGAAACTCGTCTAGGACCGATACGGTAAAAGTTTCCTCTTAGCGGTGGGGCTTAGAAAAGTGTTCGTCCAACGTCCGACGGAGTAGTACATCCGTCCATTATTAGCTAATAACTCGGTAAACAATAGTAGTAGCGAGTTTGGTGTTATGATATATATTGTTAGAAACCGTCTATATTACAGTGATATCACGTCGAAAATCGTCTAGGATCGATACGGAAAAAGTTTCCTCTTAGCGGTGGGACTTCGAAAAATTTCCAGAGTTTTGTCGACGGAGTAGTACATCCGTCCATTATTTGCTAATAACTCGGTAAATAATAGTAGTAGCGAGTTTGGTGTTACGATATATATTGTTAGAAACCGTCTATATTACAGTGATATCACGTCGAAAATCGTCTAGGACCGATACGGTAAAAGTTTCCTCTTAGCGGTGGGGCTTAGAAAAATGTTCGTGCAACGTCCGACGGAGTAGTACATCCGTCCATTATTAGCTAATAACTCGGTAAACAATAGTAGTAGCGAGTTTGGTGTTATGATATATATTGTTAGAAACCGTCTATATTACAGTGATATCACGTCGAAAATGTTCTAGGACCGATACGGAAAAAGTTTCCTCTTAGCGGTGGGGCTTAGAAAAATGTTCGTCCAACGTCCCACGGAGTAGTACATCCGTCCATTATTAGCTAATAACTCGGTAAATAATAGTAGTAGCGAGTTTGGTGTTATGATATATATTGTTAGAAACCGTCTATATTACAGTGATATCACGTCGAAAATCGTCTAGGACCGATGCGGTAAAAGTTTCCTCTTAGCGGTGGGGCTTAGAAAAATGTTCGTCCAACGTCCGACGGAGTAGTACATCCGTCCATTATTAGCTAATAACTCGGTAAACAATAGTAGTAGCGAGTTTGGTGTTATGATATATATTGTTAGAAACCGTCTATATTACAGTGATATCACGTCGAAAATCGTCTAGGACCGATACGGTAAAAGTTTCCTCTTAGCGGTGGGGCTTAGAAAAGTGTTCGTCCAACGTCCGACGGAGTAGTACATCCGTCCATTATTAGCTAATAACTCGGTAAACAATAGTAGTAGGGAGTTTGGTGTTATGATATATATTGTTAGAAACCGTCTATATTACAGTGATATCACGTCGAAAATCGTCTAGGACCGATACGGAAAAAGTTTCCTCTTAGCGGTGGGGCTTAGAAAAGTGTTCGTCCAACGTCGGACGGAGTAGTACATCCGTCCATTATTTGCCAATAACTCGGTAAATAATAGTAGTAGCGAGTTTGGTGTTACGATATATATTGTTAGAAACCGTCTATATTACAGTGATATCACGTCGAAAATCGTCTAGGACCGATGCGGTAAAAGTTTCCTCTTAGCGGTGGGGCTTAGAAAAATGTTCGTCCAACGTCCGACGGAGTAGTACATCCGTCCATTATTAGCTAATAACTCGGTAAACAATAGTAGTAGCGAGTTTGGTGTTATGATATATATTGTTAGAAACCGTCTATATTACAGTGATATCACGTCGAAAATCGTCTAGGACCGATACGGTAAAAGTTTCCTCTTAGCGGTGGGGCTTCGAAAAATTTCCAGAGTTTTGTCGACGGAGTAGTACATCCGTCCATTATTTGCTAATAACTCGGTAAATAATAGTAGTAGCGAGTTTGGTGTTATGATATATATTGTTAGAAACCGTCTATATTACAGTGATATCACGTCGAAAATCGTCTGGGACCGATGCGGTAAAAGTTTCCTCTTAGCGGTGGGGCTTAGAAAAATGTTCGTCCAACGTCCGACGGAGTAGTACATCCGTCCATTATTAGCTAATAACTCGGTAAACAATAGTAGTAGCGAGTTTGGTGTTATGATATATATTGTTAGAAACCGTCTATATTACAGTGATATCACGTCGAAAATCGTCTAGGACCGATACGGTAAAAGTTTCCTCTTAGCGGTGGGGCTTAGAAAAGTGTTCGTCCAACGTCCGACGGAGTAGTACATCCGTCCATTATTAGCTAATAACTCGGTAAACAATAGTAGTAGGGAGTTTGGTGTTATGATATATATTGTTAGAAACCGTCTATATTACAGTGATATCACGTCGAAAATCGTCTAGGACCGATACGGAAAAAGTTTCCTCTTAGCGGTGGGGCTTAGAAAAGTGTTCGTCCAACGTCCGACGGAGTAGTACATCCGTCCATTATTTGCCAATAACTCGGTAAATAATAGTAGTAGCGAGTTTGGTGTTACGATATATATTGTTAGAAACCGTCTATATTACAGTGATATCACGTCGAAAATCGTCTAGGACCGATACGGTAAAAGTTTCCTCTTAGCGGTGGGGCTTAGAAAAATGTTCGTCCAACGTCCGACGGAGTAGTACATCCGTCCATTATTAGCTAATAACTCTGTAAACAATAGTAGTAGCGAGTTTGGTGTTATGATATATATTGTTAGAAACCGTCTATATTACAGTGATATCACGTCGAAAATCGTCTAGGACCGATGCGGTAAAAGTTTCCTCTTAGCGGTGGGGCTTAGAAAAATGTTCGTCCGACGTCCGACGGAGTAGTACATCCGTCCATTATTAGCTAATAACTCGGTAAACAATAGTAGTAGCGAGTTTGGTGTTATGATATATATTGTTAGAAACCGTCTATATTACAGTGATATCACGTCGAAAATCGTCTAGGACCGATACGGTAAAAGTTTCCTCTTAGCGGTGGGGCTTCGAAAAATTTCCAGAGTTTTGTCGACGGAGTAGTACATCCGTCCATTATTTGCTAATAACTCGGTAAATAATAGTAGTGGCGAGTTTGGTGTTATGATATATATTGTTAGAAACCGTCTATATTACAGTGATATCACGTCGAAAATCGTCTAGGACCGATACGGTAAAAGTTTCCTCTTAGCGGTGGGGCTTAGAAAAATGTTCGTCCAACGTCCGACGGAGTAGTACATCCGTCCATTATTAGCTAATAACTCGGTAAACAATAGTAGTAGCGAGTTTGGTGTTATGATATATATTGTTAGAAAACGTCTATATTACAGTGATATCACGTCGAAACTCGTCTAGGACCGATACGGAAAAAGTTTCCTCTTAGCGGTGGGGCTTAGAAAAGTCTTCGTCCAACGTCCGACGGAGTAGTACATTCGTCCATTATTTGCTAATAACTCAGTAAATAATAGTAGTAGCGAGTTTGGTGTTATGATATATATTGTTAGAAACCGTCTATATTACAGAGATATCACGTCGAAAATCGTCTAGGATCGATACGGAAAAAGTTTCCTCTTAGCGGTGGGACTTCGAAAAATTTCCAGAGTTTTGTCGACGGAGTATTACATCCGTCCATTATTTGCTAATAACTCGCTAAATAATAGTAGTAGCGAGTTTGGTGTTATGATATATATTGTTAGAAACCGTCTATATTACAGTGATATCACGTCGAAAATGTTCTAGGACCGATACGGAAAAAGTTTCCTCTTAGCGGTGGGGCTTAGAAAAGTGTTCGTCCAACGTCCGACGGAGTAGTACATTCGTCCATTATTTGCTAATAACTCAGTAAATAATAGTAGTAGCGAGTTTGGTGTTATGATATATATTGTTAGAAACCGTCTATATTACAGTGATATCACGTCGAAAATCGTCTAGGACCGATACGGTAAAAGTTTCCTCTTAGCGGTGGGGCTTAGAAAAATGTTCGTCCAACGTCCCACGGAGTAGTACATCCGTCCATTATTAGCTAATAACTCGGTAAATAATAGTAGTAGCGAGTTTGGTGTTATGATATATATTGTTAGAAACCGTCTATATTACAGTGATATCGGGTCGAAAATGGTCTAGGACCGATACGGAAAAGTTTCCTCTTAGCGGTGGGGCTTAGAAAAGTGTTCGTCCAACGTCCGACGGAGTAGTACATCCGTCCATTATTAGCTAATAACTCGGTAAACAATAGTAGTAGCGAGTTTGGTGTTATGATATATATTGTTAGAAACCGTCTATATTACAGTGATATCACGTCGAAAATCGTCTAGGACCGATACGGTGAAAGTTTCCTCTTAGCGGTGGGGCTCAGAAAAGTGTTCGTCCAACGTCCGACGGAGTAGTACATCCGTCCATTATTAGCTAATAACTCGGTAAACAATAGTAGTAGGGAGTTTGGTGTTATGATATATATTGTTAGAAACCGTCTATATTACAGTGATATCACGTCGAAAATCGTCTAGGACCGATACGGAAAAAGTTTCCTCTTAGCGGTGGGGCTTAGAAAAGTGTTCGTCCAACGTCCGACGGAGTAGTACATCCGTCCATTATTTGCCAATAACTCGGTAAATAATAGTAGTAGCGAGTTTGGTGTTACGATATATATTGTTAGAAACCGTCTATATTACAGTGATATCACGTCGAAAATCGTCTAGGACCGATACGGTAAAAGTTTCCTCTTAGCGGTGGGGCTTAGAAAAATGTTCGTCCAACGTCCGACGGAGTAGTACATCCGTCCATTATTAGCTAATAACTCTGTAAACAATAGTAGTAGCGAGTTTGATGTTATGATATATATTGTTAGAAAACGTCTATATTACAGTGATATCACGTCGAAACTCGTCTAGGACCGATACGGAAAAAGTTTCCTCTTAGCGGTGGGACTTCGAAAAATTTCCAGAGTTTTGTCGACGGAGTAGTACATCCGTCCATTATTTGCTAATAACTCGGTAAATAATAGTAGTAGCGAGTTTGGTGTTACGATATATATTGTTAGAAACCGTCTATATTACAGTGATATCACGTCGAAAATCGTCTAGGACCGATACGGTAAAAGTTTCCTCTTAGCGGTGGGGCTTAGAAAAATGTTCGTCCAACGTCCGACGGAGTAGTACATCCGTCCATTATTTGCTAATAACTCGGTAAATAATAGTAGTAGCGAGTTTGGTGTTATGATATATATTGTTAGAAACCGTCTATATTACAGTGATATCACGTCGAAAATCGTCTAGGACCGATGCGGTAAAAGTTTCCTCTTAGCGGTGGGGCTTAGAAAAATGTTCGTCCAACGTCCGACGGAGTAGTACATCCGTCCATTATTAGCTAATAACTCGGTAAACAATAGTAGTAGCGAGTTTGGTGTTATGATATATATTGTTAGAAACCGTCTATATTACAGTGATATCACGTCGAAAATCGTCTAGGACCGATACGGTAAAAGTTTCCTCTTAGCGGTGGGGCTTAGAAAAGTGTTCGTCCAACGTCCGACGGGGTAGTACATCCGTCCATTATTAGCTAATAACTCGGTAAACAATAGTAGTAGGGAGTTTGGTGTTATGATATATATTGTTAGAAACCGTCTATATTACAGTGATATCACGTCGAAAATCGTCTAGGACCGATACGGAAAAAGTTTCCTCTTAGCGGTGGGGCTTAGAAAAGTGTTCGTCCAACGTCCGACGGAGTAGTACATCCGTCCATTATTTGCCAATAACTCGGTAAATAATAGTAGTAGCGAGTTTGGTGTTACGATATATATTGTTAGAAACCGTCTATATTACAGTGATATCACGTCGAAAATCGTCTAGGACCGATACGGAAAAAGTTTCCTCTTAGCGGTGGGGCTTAGAAAAGTGTTCGTCCAACGTCCGACGGAGTAGTACATCCGTCCATTATTTGCCAATAACTCGGTAAATAATAGTAGTAGCGAGTTTGGTGTTACGATATATATTGTTAGAAACCGTCTATATTACAGTGATATCACGTCGAAACTCGTCTAGGACCGATACGGAAAAAGTTTCCTCTTAGCGGTGGGACTTCGAAAAATTTCCAGAGTTTTGTCGACGGAGTAGTACATCCGTCCATTATTTGCTAATAACTCGGTAAATAATAGTAGTAGCGAGTTTGGTGTTACGATATATATTGTTAGAAACCGTCTATATTACAGTGATATCACGTCGAAAATCGTCTAGGACCGATACGGTAAAAGTTTCCTCTTAGCGGTGGGGCTTAGAAAAATGTTCGTCCAACGTCCGACGGAGTAGTACATCCGTCCATTATTTGCTAATAACTCGGTAAATAATAGTAGTAGCGAGTTTGGTGTTATGATATATATTGTTAGAAACCGTCTATATTACAGTGATATCACGTCGAAAATCGTCTAGGACCGATGCGGTAAAAGTTTCCTCTTAGCGGTGGGGCTTAGAAAAATGTTCGTCCAACGTCCGACGGAGTAGTACATCCGTCCATTATTAGCTAATAACTCGGTAAACAATAGTAGTAGCGAGTTTGGTGTTATGATATATATTGTTAGAAACCGTCTATATTACAGTGATATCACGTCGAAAATCGTCTAGGACCGATACGGTAAAAGTTTCCTCTTAGCGGTGGGGCTTAGAAAAGTGTTCGTCCAACGTCCGACGGGGTAGTACATCCGTCCATTATTAGCTAATAACTCGGTAAACAATAGTAGTAGGGAGTTTGGTGTTATGATATATATTGTTAGAAACCGTCTATATTACAGTGATATCACGTCGAAAATCGTCTAGGACCGATACGGAAAAAGTTTCCTCTTAGCGGTGGGGCTTAGAAAAGTGTTCGTCCAACGTCCGACGGAGTAGTACATCCGTCCATTATTTGCCAATAACTCGGTAAATAATAGTAGTAGCGAGTTTGGTGTTACGATATATATTGTTAGAAACCGTCTATATTACAGTGATATCACGTCGAAAATCGTCTAGGACCGATACGGTAAAAGTTTCCTCTTAGCGGTGGGGCTTAGAAAAATGTTCGTCCAACGTCCGACGGAGTAGTACATCCGTCCATTATTAGCTAATAACTCTGTAAACAATAGTAGTAGCGAGTTTGGTGTTATGATATATATTGTTAGAAAACGTCTATATTACAGTGATATCACGTCGAAACTCGTCTAGGACCGATACGGAAAAAGGTTCCTCTTAGCGGTGGGACTTCGAAAAATTTCCAGAGTTTTGTCGACGGAGTAGTACATCCGTCCATTATTTGCTAATAACTCGGTAAATAATAGTAGTAGTGAGTTTGGTGTTATGATATATATTGTTAGAAACCGTCTATATTACAGTGATATCACGTCGAAAATCGTCTAGGATCGATACGGAAAAAGTTTCCTCTTAGCGGTGGGACTTCGAAAAATTTCCAGAGTTTTGTCGACGGAGTAGTACATCCGTCCATTATTTGCTAATAACTCGGTAAATAATAGTAGTAGCGAGTTTGGTGTTACGATATATATTGTTAGAAACCGTCTATATTACAGTGATATCACGTCGAAAATCGTCTAGGACCGATACGGTAAAAGTTTCCTCTTAGCGGTGGGGCTTAGAAAAATGTTCGTCCAACGTCCGACGGAGTAGTACATCCGTCCATTATTAGCTAATAACTCGGTAAACAATAGTAGTAGCGAGTTTGGTGTTATGATATATATTGTTAGAAACCGTCTATATTACAGTGATATCACGTCGAAAATGTTCTAGGACCGATACGGAAAAAGTTTCCTCTTAGCGGTGGGGCTTAGAAAAGTGTTCGTCCAACGTCCGACGGAGTAGTACATTCGTCCATTATTTGCTAATAACTCAGTAAATAATAGTAGTAGCGAGTTTGGTGTTATGATATATATTGTTAGAAACCGTCTATATTACAGTGATATCACGTCGAAAATCGTCTAGGACCGATACGGAAAAAGTTTCCTCTTAGCGGTGGGGCTTAGAAAAATGTTCGTCCAACGTCCCACGGAGTAGTACATCCGTCCATTATTAGCTAATAACTCGGTAAATAATAGTAGTAGCGAGTTTGGTGTTATGATATATATTGTTAGAAACCGTCTATATTACAGTGATATCACGTCGAAAATCGTCTAGGACCGATGCGGTAAAAGTTTCCTCTTAGCGGTGGGGCTTAGAAAAATGTTCGTCCAACGTCCGACGGAGTAGTACATCCGTCCATTATTAGCTAATAACTCGGTAAACAATAGTAGTAGCGAGTTTGGTGTTATGATATATATTGTTAGAAACCGTCTATATTACAGTGATATCACGTCGAAAATCGTCTAGGACCGATACGGAAAAAGTTTCCTCATAGCGGTGGGGCTTAGAAAAGTGTTCGTCCAACGTCCGACGGAGTAGTACATCCGTCCATTATTTGCCAATAACTCGGTAAATAATAGTAGTAGCGAGTTTGGTGTTACGATATATATTGTTAGAAACCGTCTATATTACAGTGATATCACGTCGAAAATCGTCTAGGACCGATACGGTAAAAGTTTCCTCTTAGCGGTGGGGCTTAGAAAAATGTTCGTCCAACGTCCGACGGAGTAGTACATCCGTCCATTATTAGCTAATAACTCTGTAAACAATAGTAGTAGCGAGTTTGGTGTTATGATATATATTGTTAGAAACCGTCTATATTACAGTGATATCACGTCGAAAATCGTCTAGGACCGATGCGGTAAAAGTTTCCTCTTAGCGGTGGGGCTTAGAAAAATGTTCGTCCAACGTCCGACGGAGTAGTACATCCGTCCATTATTAGCTAATAACTCGGTAAACTATAGTAGCAGCGAGTTTGGTGTTATGATATATATTGTTAGAAACCGTCTATATTACAGTGATATCACGTCGAAAATCGTCTAGGACCGATACGGTAAAAGTTTCCTCTTAGCGGTGGGGCTTCGAAAAATTTCCAGAGTTTTGTCGACGGAGTAGTACATCCGTCCATTATTAGCTAATAACTCGGTAAATAATAGTAGTAGCGAGTTTGGTGTTATGATATATATTGTTAGAAACCGTCTATATTACAGTGATATCGGGTCGAAAATGGTCTAGGACCGATACGGAAAAGTTTCCTCTTAGCGGTGGGGCTTAGAAAAGTGTTCGTCCAACGTCCGACGGAGTAGTACATCCGTCCATTATTAGCTAATAACTCGGTAAACAATAGTAGTAGCGAGTTTGGTGTTATGATATATATTGTTAGAAACCGTCTATATTACAGTGATATCACGTCGAAAATCGTCTAGGACCGATACGGTAAAAGTTTCCTCTTAGCGGTGGGGCTTAGAAAAGTGTTCGTCCAACGTCCGACGGAGTAGTACATCCGTCCATTATTAGCTAATAACTCGGTAAACAATAGTAGTAGGGAGTTTGGTGTTATGATATATATTGTTAGAAACCGTCTATATTACAGTGATATCACGTCGAAAATCGTCTAGGACCGATACGGAAAAAGTTTCCTCTTAGCGGTGGGGCTTAGAAAAGTGTTCGTCCAACGTCCGACGGAGTAGTACATCCGTCCATTATTTGCCAATAACTCGGTAAATAATAGTAGTAGCGAGTTTGGTGTTACGATATATATTGTTAGAAACCGTCTATATTACAGTGATATCACGTCGAAAATCGTCTAGGACCGATACGGTAAAAGTTTCCTCTTAGCGGTGGGGCTTAGAAAAATGTTCGTCCAACGTCCGACGGAGTAGTACATCCGTCCATTATTAGCTAATAACTCTGTAAACAATAGTAGTAGCGAGTTTGATGTTATGATATATATTGTTAGAAAACGTCTATATTACAGTGATATCACGTCGAAACTCGTCTAGGACCGATACGGAAAAAGTTTCCTCTTAGCGGTGGGACTTCGAAAAATTTCCACAGTTTTGTCGACGGAGTAGTACATCCGTCCATTATTAGCTAATAACTCGGTAAATAATAGTAGTAGCGAGTTTGGTGTTACGATATATATTGTTAGAAACCGTCTATATTACAGTGATATCACGTCGAAAATCGTCTAGGACCGATACGGTAAAAGTTTCCTCTTAGCGGTGGGGCTTAGAAAAATGTTCGTCCAACGTCCGACGGAGTAGTACATCCGTCCATTATTTGCTAATAACTCGGTAAATAATAGTAGTAGCGAGTTTGGTGTTATGATATATATTGTTAGAAACCGTCTATATTACAGTGATATCACGTCGAAAATCGTCTAGGACCGATGCGGTAAAAGTTTCCTCTTAGCGGTGGGGCTTAGAAAAATGTTCGTCCAACGTCCGACGGAGTAGTACATCCGTCCATTATTAGCTAATAACTCGGTAAACAATAGTAGTAGCGAGTTTGGTGTTATGATATATATTGTTAGAAACCGTCTATATTACAGTGATATCACGTCGAAAATCGTCTAGGACCGATGCGGTAAAAGTTTCCTCTTAGCGGTGGGGCTTAGAAAAGTGTTCGTCCAACGTCCGACGGAGTAGTACATCCGTCCATTATTAGCTAATAACTCGGTAAACAATAGTAGTAGGGAGTTTGGTGTTATGATATATATTGTTAGAAACCGTCTATATTACAGTGATATGACGTCGAAAATCGTCTAGGACCGATACGGAAAAAGTTTCCTCTTAGCGGTGGGGCTTAGAAAAGTGTTCGTCCAACGTCCGACGGAGTAGTACATCCGTCCATTATTTGCCAATGACTCGGTAAATAATAGTAGTAGCGAGTTTGGTGTTACGATATATATTGTTAGAAACCGTCTATATTACAGTGATATCACGTCGAAAATCGTCTAGGACCGATACGGTAAAAGTTTCCTCTTAGCGGTGGGGCTTAGAAAAATGTTCGTCCAACGTCCTACGGAGTAGTACATCCGTCCATTATTAGCTAATAACTCTGTAAACAATAGTAGTAGCGAGTTTGGTGTTATGATATATATTGTTAGAAAACGTCTATATTACAGTGATATCACGTCGAAACTCGTCTAGGACCGATACGGAAAAAGGTTCCTCTTAGCGGTGGGACTTCGAAAAATTTCCAGAGTTTTGTCGACGGAGTAGTACATCCGTCCATTATTTGCTAATAACTCGGTAAATAATAGTAGTAGCGAGTTTGGTGTTACGATATATATTGTTAGAAACCGTCCATATTACAGTGATATCACGTCGAAAATCGTCTAGGACCGATACGGTAAAAGTTTCCTCTTAGCGGTGGGGCTTAGAAAAATTTTCGTCCAACGTCCGACGGAGTAGTACATCCGTCCATTATTTGCTAATAACTCGGTAAATAATAGTAGTAGCGAGTTTGGTGTTATGATATATATTGTTAGAAACCGTCTGTATTACAGTGATATCGGGTCGAAAATGGTCTAGGACCGATACGGAAAAAGTTTCCTCTTAGCGGTGGGGCTTAGAAAAGTGTTCGTCCAACGTCCGACGGAGTAGTACATCCGTCCATTATTTGCTAATAACTCGGTAAATAATAGTAGTAGCGAGTTTGGTGTTATGATATATATTGTTAGAAACTGTCTATATTACAGTGATATCACGTCGAAAATCGTCTAGGACCGATACGGTAAAAGTTTCCTCTTAGCGGTGGGGCTTAGAAAAGTGTTCGTCCAACGTCCGACGGAGTAGTACATCCGTCCATTATTTGCCAATAACTCGGTAAATAATAGTAGTAGCGAGTTTGGTGTTACGATATATATTGTTAGAAACCGTCTATATTACAGTGATATCACGTCGAAAATCGTCTAGGACCGATACGGTAAAAGTTTCCTCTTAGCGGTGGGACTTAGAAAAGTGTTCGTCCAACGTCCGACGGAGTAGTACATTCGTCCATTATTTTCTAATAACTCAGTAAATAATAGTAGTAGCGAGTTTGGTGTTATGATATATATTGTTAGAAACCGTCTATATTACAGTGATATCACTTCGAAAATCGTCTAGGACAGATACGGTAAAAGTTTCCTCTTAGCGGTGGGGCTTAGAAAAGTGTTCGTCCAACGTCCGACGGAGTAGTACATCCGTCCATTATTTGCCAATAACTCGGTAAATAATAGTAGTAGCGAGTTTGGTGTTACGATATATATTGTTAGAAACCGTCTATATTACAGTGATATCACGTCGAAAATCGTCTAGGATCGATACGGAAAAAGTTTCCTCTTAGCGGTGGGGCTTAGAAAAATGTTCGTCCAACGTCCGACGGAGTAGTACATCCGTCCATTATTTGCTAATAACTCGGTAAATAATAGTAGTAGCGAGTTTGGTGTTATGATATATATTGTTAGAAACCGTCTATATTACAGTGATATCACGTCGAAAATCGTCTAGGACCGATACGGAAAAAGTTTCCTCTTAGCGTTGGGGCTTAGAAAAATGTTCTTCCAACGTCCGACGGAGTAGTACATCCGTCCATTATTAGCTAATAACTCGGTAAACAATAGTAGTAGCGAGTTTGGTGTTATGATATATATTGTTAGAAACCGTCTATATTACAGTGATATCACGTCGAAAATCGTCTAGGATCGATACGGAAAAAGTTTCCTCTTAGCGGTGGGGCTTAGAAAAATGTTCGTCCAACGTCCGACGGAGTAGTACATCCGTCCATTATTTGCTAATAACTCGGTAAATAATAGTAGTAGCGAGTTTGGTGTTATGATATATATTGTTAGAAAACGTCTATATTACAGTGATATCACGTCGAAACTCGTCTTGGACCGATACGGAAAAAGTTTCCTCTTAGCGGTGGGACTTCGAAAAATTTCCAGAGTTTTGTCGACGGAGTAGTACATCCGTCCATTATTTGCTAATAACTCGGTAAATAATAGTAGTATTGAGTTTGGTGTTATGATATATATTGTTAGAAACCGTCTATATTACAGTGATATCACGTCGAAAATCGTCTAGGACCGATACGGTAAAAGTTTCCTCTTAGCGGTGGGACTTAGAAAAGTGTTCGTCCAACGTCCGACGGAGTAGTACATTCGTCCATTATTTTCTAATAACTCAGTAAATAATAGTAGTAGCGAGTTTGGTGTTATGATATATATTGTTAGAAACCGTCTATATTACAGTGATATCACTTCGAAAATCGTCTAGGACCGATACGGTAAAAGTTTCCTCTTAGCGGTGGGGCTTAGAAAAGTGTTCGTCCAACGTCCGACGGAGTAGTACATCCGTCCATTATTTGACAATAACTCGGTAAATAATAGTAGTAGCGAGTTTGGTGTTACGATATATATTGTTAGAAACCGTCTATATTACAGTGATATCACGTCGAAACTCGTCTAGGACCGATACGGAAAAAGTTTCCTCTTAGCGGTGGGACTTCGAAAAATTTCCAGAGTTTTGTCGACGGAGTAGTACATCCGTCCATTATTTGCTAATAACTCGGTAAATAATAGTAGTATTGAGTTTGGTGTTATGATATATATTGTTAGAAACCGTCTATATTACAGTGATATCACGTCGAAAATCGTCTAGGACCGATACGGTAAAAGTTTCCTCTTAGCGGTGGGACTTAGAAAAGTGTTCGTCCAACGTCCGACGGAGTAGTACATTCGTCCATTATTTTCTAATAACTCAGTAAATAATAGTAGTAGCGAGTTTGGTGTTATGATATATATTGTTAGAAACCGTCTATATTACAGTGATATCACTTCGAAAATCGTCTAGGACCGATACGGTAAAAGTTTCCTCTTAGCGGTGGGGCTTAGAAAAGTGTTCGTCCAACGTCCGACGGAGTAGTACATCCGTCCATTATTTGCCAATAACTCGGTAAATAATAGTAGTAGCGAGTTTGGTGTTACGATATATATTGTTAGAAACCGTCTATATTACAGTGATATCACGTCTAAAATCGTCTAGGACCGATACGGAAAAAGTTTCCTCTTAGCGGTGGGACTTAGAAAAATTTTCGTCCAGGGTCCTACGGAGTAGTACATCCGTCCATTATTTGCTAATAACTCGGTAAATAATAGTAGTAGCGAGTTTGGTGTTATGATATATATTGTTAGAAACCGTCTATATTACAGTGATATCACGTCGAAAATCGTCTAGGACCGATACGGAAAAAGTTTCCTCTTAGCGGTGGGGCTTAGAAAAATGTTCGTCCAACGTCCGACGGAGTAGTACATCCGTCCATTATTAGCTAATAACTCGGTAAACAATAGTAGTAGCGAGTTTGGTGTTATGATATATATTGTTAGAAACCGTCTATATTACAGTGATATCACGTCGAAAATCGTCTAGGATCGATACGGAAAAAGTTTCCTCTTAGCGGTGGGGCTTAGAAAAATGTTCGTCCAACGTCCGACGGAGTAGTACATCCGTCCATTATTTGCTAATAACTCGGTAAATAATAGTAGTAGCGAGTTTGGTGTTATGATATATATTGTTAGAAAACGTCTATATTACAGTGATATCACGTCGAAACTCGTCTAGGACCGATACGGAAAAAGTTTCCTCTTAGCGGTGGGACTTCGAAAAATTTCCAGAGTTTTGTCGACGGAGTAGTACATCCGTCCATTATTTGCTAATAACTCGGTAAATAATAGTAGTATTGAGTTTGGTGTTATGATATATATTGTTAGAAACCGTCTATATTACAGTGATATCACGTCGAAAATCGTCTAGGACCGATACGGTAAAAGTTTCCTCTTAGCGGTGGGACTTAGAAAAGTGTTCGTCCAACGTCCGACGGAGTAGTACATTCGTCCATTATTTTCTAATAACTCAGTAAATAATAGTAGTAGCGAGTTTGGTGTTATGATATATATTGTTAGAAACCGTCTATATTACAGTGATATCACTTCGAAAATCGTCTAGGACCGATACGGTAAAAGTTTCCTCTTAGCGGTGGGGCTTAGAAAAGTGTTCGTCCAACGTCCGACGGAGTAGTACATCCGTCCATTATTTGCCAATAACTCGGTAAATAATAGTAGTAGCGAGTTTGGTGTTACGATATATATTGTTAGAAACCGTCTATATTACAGTGATATCACGTCTAAAATCGTCTAGGACCGATACGGAAAAAGTTTCCTCTTAGCGGTGGGACTTAGAAAAATTTTCGTCCAGGGTCCTACGGAGTAGTACATCCGTCCATTATTTGCTAATAACTCGGTAAATAATAGTAGTAGCGAGTTTGGTGTTATGATATATATTGTTAGAAAACGTCTATATTACAGTGATATCACGTCGAAACTCGTCTAGGACCGATACGGAAAAAGTTTCCTCTTAGCGGTGGGGCTTAGAAAAGTGTTCGTCCAACGTCCGACGGAGTAGTACATCCGTCCATTATTTGCCAATAACTCGGTAAATAATAGTAGTAGCGAGTTTGGTGTTACGATATATATTGTTAGAAACCGTCTATATTACAGTGATATCACTTCGAAAATCGTCTAGGACCGATACGGTAAAAGTTTCCTCTTAGCGGTGGGGCTTAGAAAAGTGTTCGTCCAACGTCCGACGGAGTAGTACATCCGTCCATTATTTGCCAATAACTCGGTAAATAATAGTAGTAGCGAGTTTGGTGTTACGATATATATTGTTAGAAACCGTCTATATTACAGTGATATCACGTCTAAAATCGTCTAGGACCGATACGGAAAAAGTTTCCTCTTAGCGGTGGGACTTAGAAAAATTTTCGTCCAGGGTCCTACGGAGTAGTACATCCGTCCATTATTTGCTAATAACTCGGTAAATAATAGTAGTAGCGAGTTTGGTGTTATGATATATATTGTTTGAAACCGTCTATATTACAGTGATATCACGTCGAAAATCGTCTAGGACCGATACGGAAAAAGTTTCCTCTTAGCGGTGGGGCTTAGAAAAATGTTCGTCCAACGTCCGACGGAGTAGTACATCCGTCCATTATTAGCTAATAACTCGGTAAACAATAGTAGTAGCGAGTTTGGTGTTATGATATATATTGTTAGAAACCGTCTATATTACAGTGATATCACGTCGAAAATCGTCTAGGATCGATACGGAAAAAGTTTCCTCTTAGCGGTGGGGCTTAGAAAAATGTTCGTCCAACGTCCGACGGAGTAGTACATCCGTCCATTATTTGCTAATAACTCGGTAAATAATAGTAGTAGCGAGTTTGGTGTTACGATATATATTGTTAGAAAACGTCTATATTACAGTGATATCACGTCGAAACTCGTCTAGGACCGATACGGAAAAAGTTTCCTCTTAGCGGTGGGACTTCGAAAAATTTCCAGAGTTTTGTCGACGGAGTAGTACATCCGTCCATTATTTGCTAATAACTCGGTAAATAATAGTAGTAGCGAGTTTGGTGTTACGATATATATTGTTAGAAACCGTCTATATTACAGTGATATCACGTCGAAAATCGTCTAGGACCGATACGGAAAAAGTTTCCTCTTAGCGGTGGGGCTTAGAAAAATGTTCGTCCAACGTCCGACGGAGTAGTACATCCGTCCATTATTAGCTAATAACTCGGTAAACAATAGTAGTAGCGAGTTTGGTGTTATGATATATATTGTTAGAAACCGTCTATATTACAGTGATATCACGTCGAAAATCGTCTAGGATCGATACGGAAAAAGTTTCCTCTTAGCGGTGGGGCTTAGAAAAATGTTCGTCCAACGTCCGACGGAGTAGTACATCCGTCCATTATTTGCTAATAACTCGGTAAATAATAGTAGTAGCGAGTTTGGTGTTATGATATATATTGTTAGAAAACGTCTATATTACAGTGATATCACGTCGAAACTCGTCTAGGACCGATACGGAAAAAGTTTCCTCTTAGCGGTGGGACTTCGAAAAATTTCCAGAGTTTTGTCGACGGAGTAGTACATCCGTCCATTATTTGCTAATAACTCGGTAAATAATAGTAGTATTGAGTTTGGTGTTATGATATATATTGTTAGAAACCGTCTATATTACAGTGATATCACGTCGAAAATCGTCTAGGACCGATACGGTAAAAGTTTCCTCTTAGCGGTGGGACTTAGAAAAGTGTTCGTCCAACGTCCGACGGAGTAGTACATTCGTCCATTATTTTCTAATAACTCAGTAAATAATAGTAGTAGCGAGTTTGGTGTTATGATATATATTGTTAGAAACCGTCTATATTACAGTGATATCACTTCGAAACTCGTCTAGGACCGATACGGAAAAAGTTTCCTCTTAGCGGTGGGACTTAGAAAAATGTTCGTCCAACGTCCGACGGAGTAGTACATTCGTCCATTATTTTCTAATAACTCGGTAAATAATAGTAGTAGCGAGTTTGGTGTTATGATATATATTGTTAGAAACCGTCTATATTACAGTGATCCCTCTTCGAAAATCGTCTAGGACCGATACGGAAAAAGTTTCCTCTTAGCGGTGGGGCTTAGAAAAGTGTTCGTCCAACGTCCGACGGAGTAGTACATCCGTCCATTATTTGCCAATAACTCGGTAAATAATAGTAGTAGCGAGTTTGGTGTTACGATATATATTGTTAGAAACCGTCTATATTACAGTGATATCACGTCTAAAATCGTCTAGGACCGATACGGAAAAAGTTTCCTCTTAGCGGTGGGACTTAGAAAAATTTTCGTCCAGGGTCCTACGGAGTAGTACATCCGTCCATTATTTGCTAATAACTCGGTAAATAATAGTAGTAGCGAGTTTGGTGTTATGATATATATTGTTAGAAAACGTCTATATTACAGTGATATCACGTCGAAACTCGTCTAGGACCGATACGGAAAAAGTTTCCTCTTAGCGGTGGGGCTTAGAAAAGTGTTCGTCCAACGTCCGACGGAGTAGTACATCCGTCCATTATTTGCCAATAACTCGGTAAATAATAGTAGTAGCGAGTTTGGTGTTACGATATATATTGTTAGAAACCGTCTATATTACAGTGATATCACTTCGAAAATCGTCTAGGACCGATACGGTAAAAGTTTCCTCTTAGCGGTGGGGCTTAGAAAAGTGTTCGTCCAACGTCCGACGGAGTAGTACATCCGTCCATTATTTGCCAATAACTCGGTAAATAATAGTAGTAGCGAGTTTGGTGTTACGATATATATTGTTAGAAACCGTCTATATTACAGTGATATCACGTCTAAAATCGTCTAGGACCGATACGGAAAAAGTTTCCTCTTAGCGGTGGGACTTAGAAAAATTTTCGTCCAGGGTCCTACGGAGTAGTACATCCGTCCATTATTTGCTAATAACTCGGTAAATAATAGTAGTAGCGAGTTTGGTGTTATGATATATATTGTTTGAAACCGTCTATATTACAGTGATATCACGTCGAAAATCGTCTAGGACCGATACGGAAAAAGTTTCCTCTTAGCGGTGGGGCTTAGAAAAATGTTCGTCCAACGTCCGACGGAGTAGTACATCCGTCCATTATTAGCTAATAACTCGGTAAACAATAGTAGTAGCGAGTTTGGTGTTATGATATATATTGTTAGAAACCGTCTATATTACAGTGATATCACGTCGAAAATCGTCTAGGATCGATACGGAAAAAGTTTCCTCTTAGCGGTGGGGCTTAGAAAAATGTTCGTCCAACGTCCGACGGAGTAGTACATCCGTCCATTATTTGCTAATAACTCGGTAAATAATAGTAGTAGCGAGTTTGGTGTTACGATATATATTGTTAGAAAACGTCTATATTACAGTGATATCACGTCGAAACTCGTCTAGGACCGATACGGAAAAAGTTTCCTCTTAGCGGTGGGACTTCGAAAAATTTCCAGAGTTTTGTCGACGGAGTAGTACATCCGTCCATTATTTGCTAATAACTCGGTAAATAATAGTAGTAGCGAGTTTGGTGTTACGATATATATTGTTAGAAACCGTCTATATTACAGTGATATCACGTCGAAAATCGTCTAGGACCGATACGGAAAAAGTTTCCTCTTAGCGGTGGGGCTTAGAAAAATGTTCGTCCAACGTCCGACGGAGTAGTACATCCGTCCATTATTAGCTAATAACTCGGTAAACAATAGTAGTAGCGAGTTTGGTGTTATGATATATATTGTTAGAAACCGTCTATATTACAGTGATATCACGTCGAAAATCGTCTAGGATCGATACGGAAAAAGTTTCCTCTTAGCGGTGGGGCTTAGAAAAATGTTCGTCCAACGTCCGACGGAGTAGTACATCCGTCCATTATTTGCTAATAACTCGGTAAATAATAGTAGTAGCGAGTTTGGTGTTATGATATATATTGTTAGAAAACGTCTATATTACAGTGATATCACGTCGAAACTCGTCTAGGACCGATACGGAAAAAGTTTCCTCTTAGCGGTGGGACTTCGAAAAATTTCCAGAGTTTTGTCGACGGAGTAGTACATCCGTCCATTATTTGCTAATAACTCGGTAAATAATAGTAGTATTGAGTTTGGTGTTATGATATATATTGTTAGAAACCGTCTATATTACAGTGATATCACGTCGAAAATCGTCTAGGACCGATACGGTAAAAGTTTCCTCTTAGCGGTGGGACTTAGAAAAGTGTTCGTCCAACGTCCGACGGAGTAGTACATTCGTCCATTATTTTCTAATAACTCAGTAAATAATAGTAGTAGCGAGTTTGGTGTTATGATATATATTGTTAGAAACCGTCTATATTACAGTGATATCACTTCGAAACTCGTCTAGGACCGATACGGAAAAAGTTTCCTCTTAGCGGTGGGACTTAGAAAAATGTTCGTCCAACGTCCGACGGAGTAGTACATTCGTCCATTATTTTCTAATAACTCGGTAAATAATAGTAGTAGCGAGTTTGGTGTTATGATATATATTGTTAGAAACCGTCTATATTACAGTGATCCCTCTTCGAAAATCGTCTAGGACCGATACGGAAAAAGTTTCCTCTTAGCGGTGGGGCTTAGAAAAGTGTTCGTCCAACGTCCGACGGAGTAGTACATCCGTCCATTATTTGCTATTAACTCGGTAAATAATAGTAGTAGCGAGTTTGGTGTTATGATATATATTGTTAGAAAACGTCTATATTACAGTGATATCACGTCGAAACTCGTCTAGGACCGATACGGAAAAAGTTTCCTCTTAGCGGTGGGACTTCGAAAAATTTCCAGAGTTTTGTCGACGGAGTAGTACATCCGTCCATTATTTGCTAATAACTCGGTAAATAATAGTAGTATTGAGTTTGGTGTTATGATATATATTGTTAGAAACCGTCTATATTACAGTGATATCACGTCGAAACTCGTCTAGGACCGATACGGAAAAAGTTTCCTCTTAGCGGTGGGACTTAGAAAAATGTTCGTCCAACGTCCGACGGAGTAGTACATTCGTCCATTATTTTCTAATAACTCAGTAAATAATAGTAGTAGCGAGTTTGGTGTTATGATATATATTGTTAGAAACCGTCTATATTACAGTGATCCCTCTTCGAAAATCGTCTAGGACCGATACGGTAAAAGTTTCCTCTTAGCGGTGGGGCTTAGAAAAATTTTCGTCCAACGTCCGACGGAGTAGTACATCCGTCCATTATTTGCTAATAACTCGGTAAATAATAGTAGTAGCGAGTTTGGTGTTATGATATATATTGTTAGAAACCGTCTGTATTACAGTGATATCACGTCGAAAATCGTCTAGGACCGATACGGTAAAAGTTTCCTCTTAGCGGTGGGGCTTAGAAAAAATTTCGTCCAACGTCCGACGGAGTAGTACATCCGTCCATTATTTGCTAATAACTCGGTAAATAATAGTAGTAGCGAGTTTGGTGTTATGATATATATTGTTAGAAACCGTCTGTATTACAGTGATATCGGGTCGAAAATAGTCTAGGACCGATACGGAAAAAGTTTCCTCTTAGCGGTGGGGCTTAGAAAAGTGTTCGTCCAACGTCCGACGGAGTAGTACATTCGTCCATTATTTTCTAATAACTCAGTAAATAATAGTAGTAGCGAGTTTGGTGTTATGATATATATTGTTAGAAACCGTCTATATTACAGTGATATCACGTCGAAAATCGTCTAGGACCGATACGGTAAAAGTTTCCTCTTAGCGGTGGGGCTTAGAAAAATGTTCGTCCAACGTCCGACGGAGTAGTACATCCGTCCATTATTAGCTAATAACTCGGTAAACAATAGTAGTAGCGAGTTTGGTGTTATGATATATATTGTTAGAAAACGTCTATATTACAGTGATATCACGTCGAAACTCGTCTAGGACCGATACGGAAAAAGTTTCCTCTTAGCGGTGGGGCTTAGAAAAGTGTTCGTCCAACGTCCGACGGAGTAGTACATTCGTCCATTATTTGCTAATAACTCAGTAAATAATAGTAGTAGCGAGTTTGGTGTTATGATATATATTGTTAGAAACCGTCTATATTACAGTGATATCACGTCGAAAATCGTCTAGGACCGATACGGAAAAAGTTTCCTCTTAGCGGTGGGGCTTAGAAAAATGTTCGTCCAACGTCCGACGGAGTAGTACATCCGTCCATTATTAGCTAATAACTCGGTAAACAATAGTAGTAGCGAGTTTGGTGTTATGATATATATTGTTAGAAACCGTCTATATTACAGTGATATCACGTCGAAAATCGTCTAGGACCGATACGGTAAAAGTTTCCTCTTAGCGGTGGGGCTTAGAAAAGTGTTCGTCCAACGTCCGACGGAGTAGTACATCCGTCCATTATTAGCTAATAACTCGGTAAACAATAGTAGTAGGGAGTTTGGTGTTATGATATATATTGTTAGAAACCGTCTATATTACAGTGATATCACGTCGAAACTCGTCTAGGACCGATACGGAAAAAGTTTCCTCTTAGCGGTGAGGCTTTGAAAAGTGTTCGTCCAACGTCCGACGGAGTAGTACATCCGTCCATTATTTGCTAATAACTCGGTAAATAATAGTAGTAGCGAGTTTGGTGTTATGATATATATTGTTAGAAACCGTCTATATTACAGTGATATCACGTCGAAAATCGTCTAGGACCGATACGGTAAAAGTTTCCTCTTAGCGGTGGGGCTTAGAAAAATGTTCGTCCAACGTCCGACGGAGTAGTACATCCGGCCATTATTAGCTAATAACTCGGTAAACAATAGTAGTAGCGAGTTTGGTGTTATGATATATATTGTTAGAAACCGTCTATATTACAGTGATATCACGTCGAAAATCGTCTAGGACCGATACGGAAAAAGTTTCCTCTTAGCGGTGGGGCTTAGAAAAGTGTTCGTCCAACGTCCGACGGAGTAGTACATTCGTCCTTTATTTGCTAATAACTCAGTAAATAATAGTAGTAGCGAGTTTGGTGTTATGATATATATTGTTAGAAACCGTCTATATTACAGTGATATCACGTCGAAAATCGTCTAGGACCGATACGGAAAAAGTTTCCCCTTAGCGGTGGGGCTTAGAAAAATGTTCGTCCAACGTCCGACGGAGTAGTACATCCGTCCATTATTAGCTAATAACTCGGTAAATAATAGTAGTAGCGAGTTTGGTGTTATGATATATATTGTTAGAAACCGTCTGTATTACAATGATATCGGGTCGAAAATGGTCTAGGACCGATACGGTAAAAGTTTCCTCTTAGCGGTGGGGCTTGGAAAAATGTTCGTCCAACGTCCCCCGGAGTAGTACATCCGTCCATTATTAGCTAATAACTCGGTAAATAATAGTAGTAGCGAGTTTGGTGTTATGATATATATTGTTAGAAACCGTCTATATTACAGTGATATCACGTCGAAACTCGTCTAGGACCGATACGGAAAAAGTTTCCTCTTAGCGGTGGGGCTTAGAAAAGTGTTCGTCCAACGTCCGACGGAGTAGTACATTCGTCCATTATTTGCTAATAACTCAGTAAATAATAGTAGTAGCGAGTTTGGTGTTATGATATATATTGTTCGGAACCGTCTGTATTACAATGATATCGGGTCGAAAATCGTCTAGGACCGATACGGAAAAAGTTTCCTCTTAGCGGTGGGGCTTAGAAAAGTGTTCGTCCAACGTCCGACGGAGTAGTACATCCGTCCATTATTTGCTAATAACTCGGTAAATAATAGTAGTAGCGAGTTTGGTGTTATGATATATATTATTAGAAACCGTCTATATTACAGTGATATCACGTCGAAACTCGTCTAGGACCGATACGGAAAAAGTTTCCTCTTAGCGGTGGGGCTTAGAAAAGTGTTCGTCCAACGTCCGACGGAGTAGTACATTCGTCCATTATTTGCTAATAACTCAGTAAATAATAGTAGTAGCGAGTTTGGTGTTATGATATATATTGTTAGAAACCGTCTATATTACAGTGATATCACGTCGAAACTCGTCTAGGACCGATACGGAAAAAGTTTCCTCTTAGCGGTGGGGCTTAGAAAAGTGTTCGTCCAACGTCCGACGGAGTAGTACATTCGTCCATTATTTGCTAATAACTCAGTAAATAATAGTAGTAGCGAGTTTGGTGTTATGATATATATTGTTAGAAACCGTCTATATTACAGTGATATCACGTCGAAACTCGTCTAGGACCGATACGGAAAAAGTTTCCTCTTAGCGGTGGGGCTTAGAAAAGTGTTCGTCCAACGTCCGACGGAGTAGTACATCCGTCCATTATTTGCTAATAACTCGGTAAATAATAGTAGTAGCGAGTTTGGTGTTATGATATATATTGTTAGAAACCGTCTGTATTACAGTGATATCGGGTCGAAAATGGTCTAGGACCGATACGGAAAAAGTTTCCTCTTAGCGGTGGGACTTAGAAAAGTGTTCGTCCAACGTCCGACGGAGTAGTACATCCGTCCATTATTTGCTAATAACTCGGTAAATAATAGTAGTAGCGAGTTTAGTGTTATGATATATATTGTTAGAAACCGTCTATATTACAGTGATATCACGTCGAAACTCGTCTAGGACCGATACGGAAAAAGTTTCCTCTTAGCGGTGGGGTTTAGAAAAGTGTTCGTCCAACGTCCGACGGAGTAGTACATTCGTCCATTATTTGCTAATAACTCAGTAAATAATAGTAGTAGCGAGTTTGGTGTTATGATATATATTGTTAGAAACCGTCTATATTACAGTGATATCACGTCGAAAATCGTCTAGGACCGATACGGAAAAAGTTTCCTCTTAGCGGTGGGGCTTAGAAAAGTGTTCGTCCAACGTCCGATGGAGTAGTACACCCGTCCATTATTTGCTAATAACTCGGTAAATAATAGTAGTAGCGAGTTTGGTGTTATGATATATATTGTTAGAAACCGTCTATATTACAGTGATATCACGTCGAAAATCGTCTAGGACCGATACGGAAAAAGTTTCCTCTTAGCGGTGGGGCTTAGAAAAGTGTTCGTCCAACGTCCGACGGAGTAGTACATTCGTCCATTATTTGCTAATAACTCAGTAAATAATAGTAGTAGCGAGTTTGGTGTTATGATATATATTGTTAGGAACCGTCTGTATTACAATGATATCGGGTCGAAAATGGTCTGGGACCGATACGGTAAAAGTTTCCTCTTAGCGGTTGGGCTTGGAAAAATGTTCGTCCAACGTCCCACGGAGTAGTACATCCGTCCATTATTAGCTAATAACTCGGTAAATAATAGTAGTAGCGAGTTTGGTGTTATGATATATATTGTTAGAAACCGTCTATATTACAGTGATATCACGTCGAAACTCGTCTAGGACCGATACGGAAAAAGTTTCCTCTTAGCGGTGGGGCTTAGAAAAGTGTTCGTCCAACGTCCGACGGAGTAGTACATTCGTCCATTATTTGCTAATAACTCAGTAAATAATAGTAGTAGCGAGTTTGGTGTTATGATATATATTGTTAGGAACCGTCTGTATTACAATGATATCGGGTCGAAAATCGTCTAGGACCGATACGGAAAAAGTTTCCTCTTAGCGGTGGGGTTTAGAAAAGTGTTCGTCCAACGTCCGACGGAGTAGTACACCCGTCCATTATTTGCTAATAACTCGGTAAATAATAGTAGTAGCGAGTTTGGTGTTATGATATATATTGTTAGAAACCGTCTATATTACAGTGATATCACGTCGAAAATCGTCTAGGACCGATACGGAAAAAGTTTCCTCTTAGCGGTGGGGCTTAGAAAAATTTCCAGAGTTTTGTCGACGGAGTAGTACACCCGTCCATTATTTGCTAATAACTCGGTAAATAATAGTAGTAGCGAGTTTGGTGTTGTGATATATATTGTTAGAAACCGTCTATATTACAGTGATATTACGTCGACAATTGCCTAGGACCGATACGGAAAAAGTTTCCTCTTAGCGGAGGGACTTAGAAAAATTTTCGTCCAACGTCCGACGGAGTAGTACATCCGGCCATTATTTGCTTATAACTCGGTAAATAATAGTAGTAGCGAGTTTGGTGTTATGATATATATTGTTAGAAACCGTCTATATTACAGTGATATCACGTCGAAAATCGTCTAGGACCGATACGGAAAAAGTTTCCTCTTAGCGGTGGGGCTTAGAAAAATGTTCGTCCAACGTCCGACGGAGTAGTACATCCGTCCATTATTAGCTAATAACTCGGTAAATAATAGTAGTAGCGAGTTTGGTGTTATGATATATATTGTTAGAAACCGTCTATATTACAGTGATATCACGTCGAAAATCGTCTAGGACCGATACGGAAAAAGTTTCCTCTTAGCGGTGGGACTTAGAATAGTGTTCGTCCAACGTCCGACGGAGTAGTACATTCGTCCATTATTTGCTAATAACTCGGTAAATAATAGTAGTAGCGAGTGTGGTGTTATGATATATATTGTTAGAAACCGTCTATATTACAGTGATATCACGTCGAAAATCGTCTAGGACCGATACGGTAAAAGTTTCCTCTTAGCGGTGGGGCCTAGAAAAATGTTCGTCCAACGTCCGACGGAGTAGTACATCCGTCCATTATTAGCTAATAACTCGGTAAATAATAGTAGTAGCGAGTTTGGTGTTATGATATATATTGTTAGAAACCGTCTATATTACAGTGATATCACGTCGAAACTCGTCTAGGACCGATACGGAAAAAGTTTCCTCTTAGCGGTGGGGCTTAGAAAAGTGTTCATCCAACGTCCGACGGAGTAGTACATTCGTCCATTATTTGCTAATAACTCAGTAAATAATAGTAGTAGCGAGTTTGGTGTTATGATATATATTGTTAGAAACCGTCTATATTACAGTGATATCACGTCGAAAATCGTCTAGGACCGATACGGAAAAAGTTTCCTCTTAGCGGTGGGGCTTAGAAAAGTGTTCGTCCAACGTCCGATGGAGTAGTACACCCGTCCATTATTTGCTAATAACTCGGTAAATAATAGTAGTAGCGAGTTTGGTGTTATGATATATATTGTTAGAAACCGTCTATATTACAGTGATATCACGTCGAAAATCGTCTAGGACCGATACGGAAAAAGTTTCCTCTTAGCGGTGGGGCTTAGAAAAGTGTTCGTCCAACGTCCGACGGAGTAGTACATTCGTCCATTATTTGCTAATAACTCAGTAAATAATAGTAGTAGCGAGTTTGGTGTTATGATATATATTGTTAGGAACCGTCTGTATTACAATGATATCGGGTCGAAAATGGTCTGGGACCGATACGGTAAAAGTTTCCTCTTAGCGGTTGGGCTTGGAAAAATGTTCGTCCAACGTCCCACGGAGTAGTACATCCGTCCATTATTAGCTAATAACTCGGTAAATAATAGTAGTAGCGAGTTTGGTGTTATGATATATATTGTTAGAAACCGTCTATATTACAGTGATATCACGTCGAAACTCGTCTAGGACCGATACGGAAAAAGTTTCCTCTTAGCGGTGGGGCTTAGAAAAGTGTTCGTCCAACGTCCGACGGAGTAGTACATTCGTCCATTATTTGCTAATAACTCAGTAAATAATAGTAGTAGCGAGTTTGGTGTTATGATATATATTGTTAGGAACCGTCTGTATTACAATGATATCGGGTCGAAAATCGTCTAGGACCGATACGGAAAAAGTTTCCTCTTAGCGGTGGGGTTTAGAAAAGTGTTCGTCCAACGTCCGACGGAGTAGTACACCCGTCCATTATTTGCTAATAACTCGGTAAATAATAGTAGTAGCGAGTTTGGTGTTATGATATATATTGTTAGAAACCGTCTATATTACAGTGATATCACGTCGAAAATCGTCTAGGACCGATACGGAAAAAGTTTCCTCTTAGCGGTGGGGCTTAGAAAAATTTCCAGAGTTTTGTCGACGGAGTAGTACACCCGTCCATTATTTGCTAATAACTCGGTAAATAATAGTAGTAGCGAGTTTGGTGTTGTGATATATATTGTTAGAAACCGTCTATATTACAGTGATATTACGTCGACAATTGCCTAGGACCGATACGGAAAAAGTTTCCTCTTAGCGGAGGGACTTAGAAAAATTTTCGTCCAACGTCCGACGGAGTAGTACATCCGGCCATTATTTGCTTATAACTCGGTAAATAATAGTAGTAGCGAGTTTGGTGTTATGATATATATTGTTAGAAACCGTCTATATTACAGTGATATCACGTCGAAAATCGTCTAGGACCGATACGGAAAAAGTTTCCTCTTAGCGGTGGGGCTTAGAAAAATGTTCGTCCAACGTCCGACGGAGTAGTACATCCGTCCATTATTAGCTAATAACTCGGTAAATAATAGTAGTAGCGAGTTTGGTGTTATGATATATATTGTTAGAAACCGTCTATATTACAGTGATATCACGTCGAAAATCGTCTAGGACCGATACGGAAAAAGTTTCCTCTTAGCGGTGGGACTTAGAATAGTGTTCGTCCAACGTCCGACGGAGTAGTACATTCGTCCATTATTTGCTAATAACTCGGTAAATAATAGTAGTAGCGAGTGTGGTGTTATGATATATATTGTTAGAAACCGTCTATATTACAGTGATATCACGTCGAAAATCGTCTAGGACCGATACGGTAAAAGTTTCCTCTTAGCGGTGGGGCCTAGAAAAATGTTCGTCCAACGTCCGACGGAGTAGTACATCCGTCCATTATTAGCTAATAACTCGGTAAATAATAGTAGTAGCGAGTTTGGTGTTATGATATATATTGTTAGAAACCGTCTATATTACAGTGATATCACGTCGAAACTCGTCTAGGACCGATACGGAAAAAGTTTCCTCTTAGCGGTGGGGCTTAGAAAAGTGTTCGTCCAACGTCCGACGGAGTAGTACATTCGTCCATTATTTGCTAATAACTCAGTAAATAATAGTAGTAGCGAGTTTGGTGTTATGATATATATTGTTAGAAACCGTCTATATTACAGTGATATCACGTCGAAAATCGTCTAGGACCGATACGGAAAAAGTTTCCTCTTAGCGGTGGGGCTTAGAAAAGTGTTCGTCCAACGTCCGATGGAGTAGTACACCCGTCCATTATTTGCTAATAACTCGGTAAATAATAGTAGTAGCGAGTTTGGTGTTATGATATATATTGTTAGAAACCGTCTATATTACAGTGATATCACGTCGAAAATCGTCTAGGACCGATACGGAAAAAGTTTCCTCTTAGCGGTGGGGCTTAGAAAAGTGTTCGTCCAACGTCCGACGGAGTAGTACATTCGTCCATTATTTGCTAATAACTCAGTAAATAATAGTAGTAGCGAGTTTGGTGTTATGATATATATTGTTAGGAACCGTCTGTAGTACAATGATATCGGGTCGAAAATGGTCTGGGACCGATACGGTAAAAGTTTCCTCTTAGCGGTTGGGCTTGGAAAAATGTTCGTCCAACGTCCCACGGAGTAGTACATCCGTCCATTATTAGCTAATAACTCGGTAAATAATAGTAGTAGCGAGTTTGGTGTTATGATATATATTGTTAGAAACCGTCTATATTACAGTGATATCACGTCGAAACTCGTCTAGGACCGATACGGAAAAAGTTTCCTCTTAGCGGTGGGGCTTAGAAAAGTGTTCGTCCAACGTCCGACGGAGTAGTACATTCGTCCATTATTTGCTAATAACTCAGTAAATAATAGTAGTAGCGAGTTTGGTGTTATGATATATATTGTTAGGAACCGTCTGTATTACAATGATATCGGGTCGAAAATCGTCTAGGACCGATACGGAAAAAGTTTCCTCTTAGCGGTGGGGTTTAGAAAAGTGTTCGTCCAACGTCCGACGGAGTAGTACACCCGTCCATTATTTGCTAATAACTCGGTAAATAATAGTAGTAGCGAGTTTGGTGTTATGATATATATTGTTAGAAACCGTCTATATTACAGTGATATCACGTCGAAAATCGTCTAGGACCGATACGGAAAAAGTTTCCTCTTAGCGGTGGGGCTTAGAAAAATTTCCAGAGTTTTGTCGACGGAGTAGTACACCCGTCCATTATTTGCTAATAACTCGGTAAATAATAGTAGTAGCGAGTTTGGTGTTGTGATATATATTGTTAGAAACCGTCTATATTACAGTGATATTACGTCGACAATTGCCTAGGACCGATACGGAAAAAGTTTCCTCTTAGCGGAGGGACTTAGAAAAATTTACGTCCAACGTCCGACGGAGTAGTACATCCGTCCATTATTTGCTAATAACTCGGTAAATAATAGTAGTAGCGAGTTTGGTGTTATGATATATATTGTTAGAAACCGTCTATATTACAGTGATATCACGTCGACAATCGCCTAGGACCGATACGGAAAAAGTTTCCTCTTAGCGGAGGGGCTTAGAAAAATTTCCAGAGTTTTGTCGACGGAGTAGTACACCCGTCCATTATTTGCTAATAACTCGGTAAATAATAGTAGTAGCGAGTTTGGTGTTGTGATATATATTGTTAGAAACCGTCTATATTACAGTGATATTACGTCGACAATTGCCTAGGACCGATACGGAAAAAGTTTCCTCTTAGCGGAGGGACTTAGAAAAATTTTCGTCCAACGTCCGACGGAGTAGTACATCCGGCCATTATTTGCTTATAACTCGGTAAATAATAGTAGTAGCGAGTTTGGTGTTATGATATATATTGTTAGAAACCGTCTATATTACAGTGATATCGGGTCGAAAATCGTCTAGGACCGATACGGAAAAAGTTTCCTCTTAGCGGTGGGGTTTAGAAAAGTATTCGTCCAACGTCCGACGGAGTAGTACACCCGTCCATTATTTGCTAATAACTCGGTAAATAATAGTAGTAGCGAGTTTGGTGTTATGATATATATTGTTAGAAACCGTCTATATTACAGTGATATCACGTCGACAATCGCCTAGGACCGATACGGAAAAAGTTTCCTCTTAGCGGAGGGACTTAGAAAAATTTACGTCCAACGTCCGACGGAGTAGTACATCCGTCCATTATTTGCTAATAACTCGGTAAATAATAGTAGTAGCGAGTTTGGTGTTATGATATATATTGTTAGAAACCGTCTATATTACAGTGATATCACGTCGACAATCGTCTAGGACCGATACGGAAAAAGTTTCCTCGTAGCGGAGGGACTTAGAAAAATTTCCAGAGTTTTGTCGACGGAGTAGTACATCCGTCCATTATTTGGTAATAACTCGGTAAATAATAGTAGTAGCGAGTTTGGTGTTGTGATATATATTGTTAGAAACCGTCTATATTACAGTGATATTACGTCGACAATTGCCTAGGACCGATACGGAAAAAGTTTCCTCTTAGCGGAGGGACTTAGAAAAATTTACGTCCAACGTCCGACGGAGTAGTACATCCGTCCATTATTTGCTAATAACTCGGTAAATAATAGTAGTAGCGAGTTTGGTGTTATGATATATATTGTTAGAAACCGTCTATATTACAGTGATATCACGTCGAAAATCGTCTAGGACCGATACGGAAAAAGTTTCCTCTTAGCGGTGGGGCTTAGAAAAATTTCCAGAGTTTTGTCGACGGAGTAGTACACCCGTCCATTATTTGCTAATAACTCGGTAAATAATAGTAGTAGCGAGTTTGGTGTTATGATATATATTGTTAGAAACCGTCTATATTACAGTGATATCGCGTCGAAAATCGTCTAGGACCGATACGGAAAAAGTTTCCTCTTAGCGGTGGGACTTAGAAAAATTTCCAGAGTTTTGTCGACGGAGTAGTACACCCGTCCATTATTTGCTAATAACTCGGTAAATAATAGTAGTAGCGAGTTTGGTGTTATGATATATATTGTCAGAAACCGTCTATATTACAGTGATATCACGTCGACAATCGTCTAGGACCGATACGTGAAAAGTTTCCTCTTAGCGGTGGGGCTTAGAAAAATTTACGTCCAACGTCCGACGGAGTAGTACATCCGTCCATTATTAGCTAATAACTCGGTAAATAATAGTAGTAGCGAGTTTGGTGTTATGATATATATTGTTAGAAACCGTCTATATTACAGTGATATCACGTCGACAATCGCCTAGGACCGATACGGAAAAAGTTTCCTCTTAGCGGAGGGACTTAGAAATATTTTCGTCCAACGTCCGACGGAGTAGTACATCCGTCCATTATTTGCTTATAACTCGGTAAATAATAGTAGTAGCGAGTTTGGTGTTATGATATATATTGTTAGAAACCGTCTATATTACAGTGATATTACGTCGACAATTGCCTAGGACCGATACGGAAAAAGTTTCCTCTTAGCGGTGGGGCTTAGAAAAGTGTTTTTCCAACGTCCGACGGAGTAGTACATCCGTCCATTATTTGCTAATAACTCGGTAAATAATAGTAGTAGCGAGTTTGGTGTTATGATATATATTGTTAGAAACCGTCTATATTACAGTGATATCACGTCGACAATCGTCTAGGACCGATACGTGAAAAGTTTCCTCTTAGCGGTGGGGCTTAGAAAAATTTCCAGAGTTTTGTCGACGGAGTAGTACACCCGTCCATTATTTGCTAATAACTCGGTAAATAATAGTAGTAGCGAGTTTGGTGTTATGATATATATTGTTAGAAACCGTCTATATTACAGTGATATCGCGTCGAAAATCGTCTAGGACCGATACGGAAAAAGTTTCCTCTTAGCGGTGGGACTTAGAAAAATTTCCAGAGTTTTGCCGACGGAGTAGTACACCCGTCCATTATTTGCTAATAACTCGGTAAATAATAGTAGTAGCGAGTTTGGTGTTATGATATATATTGTCAGAAACCGTCTATATTACAGTGATATCACGTCGACAATCGTCTAGGACCGATACGGAAAAATTTTCCTCTTAGCGGTGGGACTTAGAAAAATTTCCAGAGTTTTGTCGACGGAGTAGTACACCCGTCCATTATTTGCTAATAACTCGGTAAATAATAGTAGTAGCGAGTTTGGTGTTATGATATATATTGTTAGAAACCGTCTATATTACAGTGATATCACGTCGACAATCGCCTAGGACCGATACGGAAAAAGTTTCCTCTTAGCGGAGGGACTTAGAAAAATTTACGTCCAACGTCCGACGGAGTAGTACATCCGTCCATTATTTGCTTATAACTCGGTAAATAATAGTAGTAGCGAGTTTGGTGTTATGATATATATTGTTAGAAACCGTCTATATTACAGTGATATTACGTCGACAATTGCCTAGGACCGATACGGAAAAAGTTTCCTCTTAGCGGTGGGGCTTAGAAAAGTGTTCGTCCAACGTCCGACGGAGTAGTACATCCGTCCATTATTTGCTAATAACTCGGTAAATAATAGTAGTAGCGAGTTTGGTGTTATGATATATATTGTTAGAAACCGTCTATATTACAGTGATATCACGTCGAAAATCGTCTAGGACCGATACGTGAAAAGTTTCCTCTTAGCGGTGGGGCTTAGAAAAATTTACGTCCAACGTCCGACGGAGTAGTACATCCGTCCATTATTTGCTAATAACTCGGTAAATAATGGTAGTAGCGAGTTTGGTGTTATGATATATATTGTTAGAAACCGTCTATATTACAGTGATATTACGTCGACAATTGCCTAGGACCGATACGGAAAAAGTTTCCTCTTAGCGGAGGGACTTAGAAAAATTTACGTCCAACGTCCGACGGAGTAGAACATCCGTCCATTATTGGCTAATAACTCGGTAAATAATAGTAGTAGCGAGTTTGGTGTTATGATATATATTGTTAGAAACCGTCTATATTACAGTGATATCACGTCGACAATCGTCTAGGACCGATACGGAAAAAGTTTCCTCGTAGCGGAGGGACTTAGAAAAATTTCCAGAGTTTTGTCGACGGAGTAGTACATCCGTCCATTATTTGGTAATAACTCGGTAAATAATAGTAGTAGCGAGTTTGGTGTTGTGATATATATTGTTAGAAACCGTCTATATTACAGTGATATTACGTCGACAATTGCCTAGGACCGATACGGAAAAAGTTTCCTCTTAGCGGTGGGGCTTAGAAAAGTGTTCGTCCAACGTCCGACGGAGTAGTACACCCGTCCATTATTTGCTAATAACTCGGTAAATAATAGTAGTAGCGAGTTTGGTGTTATGATATATATTGTTAGAAACCGTCTATATTACAGTGATATCACGTCGAAAATCGTCTAGGACCGATACGTGAAAAGTTTCCTCTTAGCGGTGGGGCTTAGAAAAATTTACGTCCAACGTCCGACGGAGTAGTACATCCGTCCATTATTGGCTAATAACTCGGTAAATAATAGTAGTAGCGAGTTTGGTGTTATGATATATATTGTTAGAAACCGTCTATATTACAGTGATATCACGTCGACAATCGTCTAGGACCGATACGGAAAAAGTTTCCTCGTAGCGGAGGGACTTAGAAAAATTTCCAGAGTTTTGTCGACGGAGTAGTACATCTGTCCATTATTTGGTAATAACTCGGTAAATAATGGTAGTAGCGAGTTTGGTGTTATGATATATATTGTTAGAAACCGTCTATATTACAGTGATATTACGTCGACAATTGCCTAGGACCGATACGGAAAAAGTTTCCTCTTAGCGGAGGGACTTAGAAAAATTTACGTCCAACGTCCGACGGAGTAGAACATCCGTCCATTATTGGCTAATAACTCGGTAAATAATAGTAGTAGCGAGTTTGGTGTTATGATATATATTGTTAGAAACCGTCTATATTACAGTGATATCACGTCGACAATCGTCTAGGACCGATACGGAAAAAGTTTCCTCGTAGCGGAGGGACTTAGAAAAATTTCCAGAGTTTTGTCGACGGAGTAGTACATCCGTCCATTATTTGGTAATAACTCGGTAAATAATAGTAGTAGCGAGTTTGGTGTTGTGATATATATTGTTAGAAACCGTCTATATTACAGTGATATTACGTCGACAATTGCCTAGGACCGATACGGAAAAAGTTTCCTCTTAGCGGTGGGGCTTAGAAAAGTGTTCGTCCAACGTCCGACGGAGTAGTACACCCGTCCATTATTTGCTAATAACTCGGTAAATAATAGTAGTAGCGAGTTTGGTGTTATGATATATATTGTTAGAAACCGTCTATATTACAGTGATATCACGTCGAAAATCGTCTAGGACCGATACGTGAAAAGTTTCCTCTTAGCGGTGGGGCTTAGAAAAATTTACGTCCAACGTCCGACGGAGTAGTACATCCGTCCATTATTGGCTAATAACTCGGTAAATAATAGTAGTAGCGAGTTTGGTGTTATGATATATATTGTTAGAAACCGTCTATATTACAGTGATATCACGTCGACAATCGTCTAGGACCGATACGGAAAAAGTTTCCTCGTAGCGGAGGGACTTAGAAAAATTTCCAGAGTTTTGTCGACGGAGTAGTACATCTGTCCATTATTTGGTAATAACTCGGTAAATAATAGTAGTAGCGAGTTTGGTGTTGTGATATATATTGTTAGAAACCGTCTATATTACAGTGATATTACGTCGACAATTGCCTAGGACCGATACGGAAAAAGTTTCCTCTTAGCGGAGGGACTTAGAAAAATTTACGTCCAACGTCCGACGGAGTAGTACATCCGTCCATTATTTGCTAATAACTCGGTAAATAATAGTAGTAGCGAGTTTGGTGTTATGATATATATTGTTAGAAACCGTCTATATTACAGTGATATCACGTCGAAAATCGTCTAGGACCGATACGTGAAAAGTTTCCTCTTAGCGGTGGGGCTTAGAAAAATTTACGTCCAACGTCCGACGGAGTAGTACATCCGTCCATTATTTGCTAATAACTCGGTAAATAATAGTAGTAGCGAGTTTGGTGTTATGATATATATTGTTAGAAACCGTCTATATTACAGTGATATTACGTCGACAATTGCCTAGGACCGATACGGAAAAAGTTTCCTCTTAGCGGAGGGACTTAGAAAAATTTACGTCCAACGTCCGACGGAGTAGTACATCCGTCCATTATTGGCTAATAACTCGGTAAATAATAGTAGTAGCGAGTTTGGTGTTATGATATATATTGTTAGAAACCGTCTATATTACAGTGATATCACGTCGACAATCGTCTAGGACCGATACGGAAAAAGTTTCCTCGTAGCGGAGGGACTTAGAAAAATTTCCAGAGTTTTGTCGACGGAGTAGTACATCCGTCCATTATTTGGTAATAACTCGGTAAATAATAGTAGTAGCGAGTTTGGTGTTGTGATATATATTGTTAGAAACCGTCTATATTACAGTGATATTACGTCGACAATTGCCTAGGACCGATACGGAAAAAGTTTCCTCTTAGCGGAGGGACTTAGAAAAATTTACGTCCAACGTCCGACGGAGTAGTACATCCGTCCATTATTTGCTAATAACTCGGTAAATAATAGTAGTAGCGAGTTTGGTGTTATGATATATATTGTTAGAAACCGTCTATATTACAGTGATATCACGTCGACAATCGCCTAGGACCGATACGGAAAAAGTTTCCTCGTAGCGGAGGGACTTAGAAAAATTTCCAGAGTTTTGTCGACGGAGTAGTACATCCGTCCATTATTTGGTAATAACTCGGTAAATAATAGTAGTAGCGAGTTTGGTGTTGTGATATATATTGTTAGAAACCGTCTATATTACAGTGATATTACGTCGAAAATCGTCTAGGACCGATACGGAAAAAGTTTCCTGTCACGTTCTCATGCATGTTCGCATGTAACGTGACCGATTTCTGCGTATCTACGCTAGAAATCGGTGTTCTGACGCTCCTGGCTCACGCGTAACGCGGCATCCCCACCACCGCGCCGTCAATCTAACGGTACTCCGCTCTACGGTAGTGCGTTCTCTCTCGCACCCGTTACGAGCATAGCCAGGTAGCGCTATCCTTGTCTAGCGCACGGCGAGACGCACCCCTCTCACTCGCACCCGTTACGAGTATAGGCAGGTAGCTCCGTCCTTGTCTAGCGCACGGCGAGACGCACCGCTCTCACTCGCACCCGTTACGAGTATAGGCAGGTAGCTCCGTCCTTGTCTAGAGCACGGCGAGACGCACCCCTCTCACTCGCACCCGTTACGAGTATAGGCAGGTAGCTCTGTCCTTCTCTAACGCACAGGCAACCATCGCCGCTCTCTCTCGCACTCGCTACAACCATAGGGCGTAGTGCTATCCTTTTCCAACGTATAGCCACTAAGGGCATGCTTTCTCTCTCGCACTCGTAGCAGACATCGGACAGTCCAAAGTCCGTTTTTCGGGAACTTTTCACACCCGCACACAGATGGCTTTTTTACCAGCTCGAGTTTCTCGAAAGAGAAAATGAACAGACCCTTACGTATTTACCCCACCTCCTAAAAAATGCCGAAGTTCATCCACCACTCACCAGATGACTTCGGACTTCAACCCCGTTTTCCCGCTACTAAAAATGTACGGTACCTCGCATAAAAAGTCTGGAGACATCTCCAGACTTCGGAAAAAACTCCTACAAGCTCTGCTTTCATAGTAATTCCCCGGCAATCCATAGCAAACATTGGTGCGTGTCTCTAGCACATTGCGAGCTAAAATTGTCGTCAGCAACGCAGACGCTCGGTGCGGCTTAGGCTCGCACGGCTGACGCAACAACAACCCCTCTCTTACCTGAGAGCAACGTTCACCGGTGGTTGAAACTCAATGAGTTTCAACCCTTCCGATATCCAAGGAGGACGACCAGCGACGGCAGCCAGGAGGAAAACTCGGCGAGGAGGACGAAGGCACCAGATCAACCAGCTGAAGAAACAGCTTTCCACCGAAGGAAGGAAGGACGGTGACTGGACCAGCGAACTCCCTCCCGCCACAACAAAGGAGCCACTCCCCCTGCCCACCTGGAAACTCTCCCCCGTAATTCTCCCTCTGAGAACGCTCCCTAATTTTCTCGCAGCCGACGACGCTGACCCAGAGTCATATATTACCGAAACCTATTGTTCCCCCGATCCCCACAAAAGACCGACGACTGTACATTTATAGAAAGGCTTATTTCACGCCTATAATTATTACTTTCTCTCTCTCTATACTTTTTGCTACTTTTCCTCTGTCTCTGTATATATATATATTGTTATTATTTTTGTACCTTGTTTGTAAACATCTTTTCTTTATTATAGAATATATTTAAATGTTATTGTTGAACAATCACCTTAAAAATCACTCTCGAATCCCCACGTCTTGTCACCATCCCGCCACGTTTTTTGGTCTCCACAGCGATAAACGATACCCCGCACTTTCTGGAACGGGTTACCGCTCGTCCGTTCCGCATCTATTATACCCTTTTGTTACAAGGGCCAATCCCTCGCGGAAAGGCCCTAGCACGTAACATTCCTCTTAGCGGAGGGACTTAGAAAAATTTACGTCCAACGTCCGACGGAGTAGTACATCCGTCCATTATTTGCTAATAACTCGGTCAATAATAGTAGTAGCGAGTTTGGTGTTATGATATATATTGTTAGAAACCTTCTATATTCCAGTGATATCACGTCGACAATCGTCTAGGACCGATACGGAAAAAGTTTCCTCGTAGCGGAGGGACTTAGAAAAATTTCCAGAGTTTTGTCGACGGAGTAGTACACCCGTCCATTATTTGCTAATAACTCGGTAAATAATAGTAGTAGCGAGTTTGGTGTTATGATATATATTGTTAGAAACCGTCTATATTACAGTGATATCACGTCGACAATCGCCTAGGACCGATACGGAAAAAGTTTCCTCTTAGCGGAGGGACTTAGAAAAATATTCGTCCAACGTCCGACGGAGTAGTACATCCGTCCATTATTTGCTAATAACTCGGTAAATAATAGTAGTAGCGAGTTTGGTGTTATGATATATATTGTTAGAAACCGTCTATATTACAGTGATATTACGTCGACAATTGCCTAGGACCGATACGGAAAAAGTTTCCTCTTAGCGGAGGGACTTAGAAAAATTTACGTCCAACGTCCGACGGAGTAGTACATCCGTCCATTATTTGCTAATAACTCGGTAAATAATAGTAGTAGCGAGTTTGGTGTTATGATATATATTGTTAGAAACCGTCTATATTACAGTGATATCACGTCGACAATCGTCTAGGACCGATACGGAAAAAGTTTCCTCTAAGCGGAGGGGCTTAGAAAAATGTTCGTCCAACATCCGACGGAGTAGTACATCCGTCCATTATTAGCTAATAACTCGGTAAATAATAGTAGTAGCGAGTTTGGTGTTATGATATATATTGTTAGAAACCGTCTATATTACAGTGATATCGCGTCGAAAATCGTCTAGGACCGATACGGAAAAAGTTTCCTCTTAGCGGTGGGGCTTAGAAAAATTTCCAGAGTTTTGTCGACGGAGTAGTACATCCGTCCATTATTTGCTAATAACTCGGTCAATAATAGTAGTAGCGAGTTTGGTGTTATGATATATATTGTTAGAAACCTTCTATATTATAGTGATATCACGTCGACAATCGTCTAGGACCGATACGGAAAAAGTTTCCTCGTAGCGGAGGGACTTAGAAAAATTTCCAGAGTTTTGTCGACGGAGTAGTACACCCGTCCATTATTTGCTAATAACTCGGTAAATAATAGTAGTAGCGAGTTTGGTGTTATGATATATATTGTTAGAAACCGTCTATATTACAGTGATATCACGTCGACAATCGCCTAGGACCGATACGGAAAAAGTTTCCTCTTAGCGGAGGGACTTAGAAAAATATTCGTCCAACGTCCGACGGAGTAGTACATCCGTCCATTATTTGCTAATAACTCGGTAAATAATAGTAGTAGCGAGTTTGGTGTTATGATATATATTGTTAGAAACCGTCTATATTACAGTGATATCACGTCGAAAATCGTCTAGGACCCATACGGAAAAAGTTTCCTCTTAGCGGTGGGGCTTAGAAAAATGTTCGTCCAACATCCGACGGAGTAGTACATCCGTCCATTATTAGCTAATAACTCGGTAAATAATAGTAGTAGCGAGTTTGGTGTTATGATATATATTGTTAGAAACCGTCTATATTACAGTGATATCGGGTCGAAAATCGTCTAGGACCGATACGGAAAAAGTTTCCTCTTAGCGGTGGGACTTAGAAAAATTTACGTCCAACGTCCGACGGAGTAGTACATCCGTCCATTATTTGCTAATAACTCGGTAAATAATAGTAGTAACGAGTTTGGTGTTATGATATATATTGTTAGAAACCGTCTATATTACAGTGATATTACGTCGACAATTGCCTAGGACCGATACGGAAAAAGTTTCCTCTTAGCGGAGGGACTTAGAAAAATTTACGTCCAACGTCCGACGGAGTAGTACATCCGTCCATTATTTGCTAATAACTCGGTAAATAATAGTAGTAGCGAGTTTGGTGTTATGATATATATTGTTAGAAACCGTCTATATTACAGTGATATCACGTCGACAATCGTCTAGGACCGATACGGAAAAAGTTTCCTCTAAGCGGAGGGGCTTAGAAAAATGTTCGTCCAACATCCGACGGAGTAGTACATCCGTCCATTATTAGCTAATAACTCGGTAAAGAATAGTAGTAGCGAGTTTGGTGTTATGATATATATTGTTAGAAACCGTCTATATTACAGTGATATCGCGTCGAAAATCGTCTAGGACCGATACGGAAAAAGTTTCCTCTTAGCGGTGGGGCTTAGAAAAATGTTCGTCCAACATCCGACGGAGTAGTACATCCGTCCATTATTAGCTAATAACTCGGTAAATAATAGTAGTAGCGAGTTTGGTGTTATGATATATATTGTTAGAAACCGTCTATATTACAGTGATATCGGGTCGAAAATCGTCTAGGACCGATACGGAAAAAGTTTCCTCTTAGCGGTGGGACTTAGAAAAATTTACGTCCAACGTCCGACGGAGTAGTACATCCGTCCATTATTTGCTAATAACTCGGTAAATAATAGTAGTAGCGAGTTTGGTGTTATCATATATATTGTTAGAAACCGTCTATATTACAGTGATATTACGTCGACAATTGCCTAGGACCGATACGGAAAAAGTTTCCTCTTAGCGGAGGGACTTAGAAAAATTTACGTCCAACGTCCGACGGAGTAGTACATCCGTCCATTATTTGCTAATAACTCGGTAAATAATAGTAGTAGCGAGTTTGGTGTTATGATATATATTGTTAGAAACCGTCTATATTACAGTGATATCGGGTCGAAAATCGTCTAGGACCGATACGGAAAAAGTTTCCTCTTAGCGGTGGGACTTAGAAAAATTTCCAGAGTTTTGTCGACGGAGTAGTACATCCGTCCATTATTTGCTAATAACTCGGTAAATAATAGTAGTAGCGAGTTTGGTGTTATGATATATATTGTTAGAAACCGTCTATATTACAGTGATATCGGGTCGAAAATCGTCTAGGACCGATACGGAAAAAGTTTCCTCTTAGCGGTGGGACTTAGAAAAATTTCCAGAGTTTTGTCGACGGAGTAGTACATCCGTCCATTATTTGCTAATAACTCGGTAAATAATAGTAGTAGCGAGTTTGGTGTTATGATATATATTGTTAGAAACCGTCTATATTACAGTGATATTACGTCGACAATTGCCTAGGACCGATACGGAAAAAGTTTCCTCTTAGCGGAGGGACTTAGAAAAATTTACGTCCAACGTCCGACGGAGTAGTACATCCGTCCATTATTTGCTAATAACTCGGTAAATAATAGTAGTAGCGAGTTTGGTGTTATGATATATATTGTTAGAAACCGTCTATATTACAGTGATATCACGTCGACAATCGTCTAGGACCGATACGGAAAAAGTTTCCTCGTAGCGGAGGGACTTAGAAAAATTTCCAGAGTTTTGTCGACGGAGTAGTACACCCGTCCATTATTTGCTAATAACTCGGTAAATAATAGTAGTAGCGAGTTTGGTGTTATGATATATATTGTTAGAAACCGTCTATATTACAGTGATATCACGTCGACAATCGCCTAGGACCGATACGGAAAAAGTTTCCTCTTAGCGGAGGGACTTAGAAAAATTTACGTCCAACGTCCGACGGAGTAGTACATCCGTCCATTATTAGCTAATAACTCGGTAAATAATAGTAGTAGCGAGTTTGGTGTTATGATATATATTGTTAGAAACCGTCTATATTACAGTGATATCGGGTCGAAAATCGTCTAGGACCGATACGGAAAAAGTTTCCTCTTAGCGGTGGGGCTTAGAAAAATGTTCGTCCAACATCCGACGGAGTAGTACATCCGTCCATTATTAGCTAATAACTCGGTAAATAATAGTAGTAGCGAGTTTGGTGTTATGATATATATTGTTAGAAACCGTCTATATTACAGTGATATCACGTCGAAAATCGTCTAGGACCGATACGGAAAAAGTTTCCTCTTAGCGGTGGGGCTTAGAAAAATTTCCAGAGTTTTGTCGACGGAGTAGTACACCCGTCCATTATTTGCTAATAACTCGGTAAATAATAGTAGTAGCGAGTTTGGTGTTAGGATATATATTGTTAGAAACCGTCTATATTACAGTGATATCGCGTCGAAAATCGTCTAGGACCGATACGGAAAAAGTTTCCTCTTAGCGGAGGGACTTAGAAAAATTTACGTCCAACGTCCGACGGAGTAGTACATCCGTCCATTATTTGCTAATAACTCGGTCAATAATAGTAGTAGCGAGTTTGGTGTTATGATATATATTGTTAGAAACCTTCTATATTACAGTGATATCACGTCGACAATCGTCTAGGACCGATACGGAAAAAGTTTCCTCGTAGCGGAGGGACTTAGAAAAATATTCGTCCAACGTCCGACGGAGTAGTACATCCGTCCATTATTTGCTAATAACTCGGTAAATAATAGTAGTAGCGAGTTTGGTGTTATGATATATATTGTTAGAAACCGTCTATATTACAGTGATATTACGTCGACAATTGCCTAGGACCGATACGGAAAAAGTTTCCTCTTAGCGGTGGGGTTTAGAAAAGTGTTCGTCCAACGTCCGACGGAGTAGTACATCCGTCCATTATTTGCTAATAACTCGGTAAATAATAGTAGTAGCGAGTTTGGTGTTATGATATATATTGTTAGAAACCGTCTATATTACAGTGATATCACGTCGAAAATCGTCTAGGACCGATACGGAAAAAGTTTCCTCTTAGCGGTGGGGCTTAGAAAAATTTCCAGAGTTTTGTCGACGGAGTAGTACACCCGTCCATTATTTGCTAATAACTCGGTAAATAATAGTAGTAGCGAGTTTGGTGTTATGATATATATTGTTAGAAACCGTCTATATTACAGTGATATTACGTCGACAATTGCCTAGGACCGATACGGAAAAAGTTTCCTCTTAGCGGAGGGACTTAGAAAAATTTACGTCCAACGTCCGACGGAGTAGTACATCCGTCCATTATTTGCTAATAACTCGGTAAATAATAGTAGTAGCGAGTTTGGTGTTATGATATATATTGTTAGAAACCGTCTATATTACAGTGATATCACGTCGACAATCGTCTAGGACCGATACGGAAAAAGTTTCCTCGTAGCGGAGGGACTTAGAAAAATTTCCAGAGTTTTGTCGACGGAGTAGTACATCCGTCCATTATTTGCTAATAACTCGGTAAATAATAGTAGTAGCGAGTTTGGTGTTATGATATATATTGTTAGAAACCGTCTATATTACAGTGATATCACGTCGAAAATCGTCTAGGACCCATACGGAAAAAGTTTCCTCTTAGCGGTGGGGCTTAGAAAAATGTTCGTCCAACATCCGACGGAGTAGTACATCCGTCCATTATTAGCTAATAACTCGGTAAATAATAGTAGTAGCGAGTTTGGTGTTATGATATATATTGTTAGAAACCGTCTATATTACAGTGATATCGGGTCGAAAATCGTCTAGGACCGATACGGAAAAAGTTTCCTCTTAGCGGTGGGACTTAGAAAAATTTACGTCCAACGTCCGACGGAGTAGTACATCCGTCCATTATTTGCTAATAACTCGGTAAATAATAGTAGTAGCGAGTTTGGTGTTATCATATATATTGTTAGAAACCGTCTATATTACAGTGATATTACGTCGACAATTGCCTAGGACCGATACGGAAAAAGTTTCCTCTTAGCGGAGGGACTTAGAAAAATTTACGTCCAACGTCCGACGGAGTAGTACATCCGTCCATTATTTGCTAATAACTCGGTAAATAATAGTAGTAGCGAGTTTGGTGTTATGATATATATTGTTAGAAACCGTCTATATTACAGTGATATCACGTCGACAATCGTCTAGGACCGATACGGAAAAAGTTTCCTCGTAGCGGAGGGACTTAGAAAAATTTCCAGAGTTTTGTCGACGGAGTAGTACACCCGTCCATTATTTGCTAATAACTCGGTAAATAATAGTAGTAGCGAGTTTGGTGTTATGATATATATTGTTAGAAACCGTCTATATTACAGTGATATCACGTCGACAATCGCCTAGGACCGATACGGAAAAAGTTTCCTCTTAGCGGAGGGACTTAGAAAAATTTACGTCCAACGTCCGACGGAGTAGTACATCCGTCCATTATTAGCTAATAACTCGGTAAATAATAGTAGTAGCGAGTTTGGTGTTATGATATATATTGTTAGAAACCGTCTATATTACAGTGATATCGGGTCGAAAATCGTCTAGGACCGATACGGAAAAAGTTTCCTCTTAGCGGTGGGGCTTAGAAAAATGTTCGTCCAACATCCGACGGAGTAGTACATCCGTCCATTATTAGCTAATAACTCGGTAAATAATAGTAGTAGCGAGTTTGGTGTTATGATATATATTGTTAGAAACCGTCTATATTACAGTGATATCACGTCGAAAATCGTCTAGGACCGATACGGAAAAAGTTTCCTCTTAGCGGTGGGGCTTAGAAAAATTTCCAGAGTTTTGTCGACGGAGTAGTACACCCGTCCATTATTTGCTAATAACTCGGTAAATAATAGTAGTAGCGAGTTTGGTGTTAGGATATATATTGTTAGAAACCGTCTATATTACAGTGATATCGCGTCGAAAATCGTCTAGGACCGATACGGAAAAAGTTTCCTCTTAGCGGAGGGACTTAGAAAAATTTACGTCCAACGTCCGACGGAGTAGTACATCCGTCCATTATTTGCTAATAACTCGGTCAATAATAGTAGTAGCGAGTTTGGTGTTATGATATATATTGTTAGAAACCTTCTATATTACAGTGATATCACGTCGACAATCGTCTAGGACCGATACGGAAAAAGTTTCCTCGTAGCGGAGGGACTTAGAAAAATATTCGTCCAACGTCCGACGGAGTAGTACATCCGTCCATTATTTGCTAATAACTCGGTAAATAATAGTAGTAGCGAGTTTGGTGTTATGATATATATTGTTAGAAACCGTCTATATTACAGTGATATTACGTCGACAATTGCCTAGGACCGATACGGAAAAAGTTTCCTCTTAGCGGTGGGGTTTAGAAAAGTGTTCGTCCAACGTCCGACGGAGTAGTACATCCGTCCATTATTTGCTAATAACTCGGTAAATAATAGTAGTAGCGAGTTTGGTGTTATGATATATATTGTTAGAAACCGTCTATATTACAGTGATATCACGTCGAAAATCGTCTAGGACCGATACGGAAAAAGTTTCCTCTTAGCGGTGGGGCTTAGAAAAATTTCCAGAGTTTTGTCGACGGAGTAGTACACCCGTCCATTATTTGCTAATAACTCGGTAAATAATAGTAGTAGCGAGTTTGGTGTTATGATATATATTGTTAGAAACCGTCTATATTACAGTGATATTACGTCGACAATTGCCTAGGACCGATACGGAAAAAGTTTCCTCTTAGCGGAGGGACTTAGAAAAATTTACGTCCAACGTCCGACGGAGTAGTACATCCGTCCATTATTTGCTAATAACTCGGTAAATAATAGTAGTAGCGAGTTTGGTGTTATGATATATATTGTTAGAAACCGTCTATATTACAGTGATATCACGTCGACAATCGTCTAGGACCGATACGGAAAAAGTTTCCTCGTAGCGGAGGGACTTAGAAAAATTTCCAGAGTTTTGTCGACGGAGTAGTACATCCGTCCATTATTTGCTAATAACTCGGTAAATAATAGTAGTAGCGAGTTTGGTGTTATGATATATATTGTTAGAAACCGTCTATATTACAGTGATATCACGTCGAAAATCGTCTAGGACCCATACGGAAAAAGTTTCCTCTTAGCGGTGGGGCTTAGAAAAATGTTCGTCCAACATCCGACGGAGTAGTACATCCGTCCATTATTAGCTAATAACTCGGTAAATAATAGTAGTAGCGAGTTTGGTGTTATGATATATATTGTTAGAAACCGTCTATATTACAGTGATATCGGGTCGAAAATCGTCTAGGACCGATACGGAAAAAGTTTCCTCTTAGCGGTGGGACTTAGAAAAATTTACGTCCAACGTCCGACGGAGTAGTACATCCGTCCATTATTTGCTAATAACTCGGTAAATAATAGTAGTAGCGAGTTTGGTGTTATCATATATATTGTTAGAAACCGTCTATATTACAGTGATATTACGTCGACAATTGCCTAGGACCGATACGGAAAAAGTTTCCTCTTAGCGGAGGGACTTAGAAAAATTTACGTCCAACGTCCGACGGAGTAGTACATCCGTCCATTATTTGCTAATAACTCGGTAAATAATAGTAGTAGCGAGTTTGGTGTTATGATATATATTGTTAGAAACCGTCTATATTACAGTGATATCACGTCGACAATCGTCTAGGACCGATACGGAAAAAGTTTCCTCGTAGCGGAGGGACTTAGAAAAATTTCCAGAGTTTTGTCGACGGAGTAGTACACCCGTCCATTATTTGCTAATAACTCGGTAAATAATAGTAGTAGCGAGTTTGGTGTTATGATATATATTGTTAGAAACCGTCTATATTACAGTGATATCACGTCGAAAATCGTCTAGGACCCATACGGAAAAAGTTTCCTCTTAGCGGTGGGGCTTAGAAAAATGTTCGTCCAACATCCGACGGAGTAGTACATCCGTCCATTATTAGCTAATAACTCGGTAAATAATAGTAGTAGCGAGTTTGGTGTTATGATATATATTGTTAGAAACCGTCTATATTACAGTGATATCGGGTCGAAAATCGTCTAGGACCGATACGGAAAAAGTTTCCTCTTAGCGGTGGGACTTAGAAAAATTTACGTCCAACGTCCGACGGAGTAGTACATCCGTCCATTATTTGCTAATAACTCGGTAAATAATAGTAGTAGCGAGTTTGGTGTTATCATATATATTGTTAGAAACCGTCTATATTACAGTGATATTACGTCGACAATTGCCTAGGACCGATACGGAAAAAGTTTCCTCTTAGCGGAGGGACTTAGAAAAATTTACGTCCAACGTCCGACGGAGTAGTACATCCGTCCATTATTAGCTAATAACTCGGTAAATAATAGTAGTAGCGAGTTTGGTGTTATGATATATATTGTTAGAAACCGTCTATATTACAGTGATATCGGGTCGAAAATCGTCTAGGACCGATACGGAAAAAGTTTCCTCTTAGCGGTGGGGCTTAGAAAAATGTTCGTCCAACATCCGACGGAGTAGTACATCCGTCCATTATTAGCTAATAACTCGGTAAATAATAGTAGTAGCGAGTTTGGTGTTATGATATATATTGTTAGAAACCGTCTATATTACAGTGATATCGGGTCGAAAATCGTCTAGGACCGATACGGAAAAAGTTTCCTCTTAGCGGTGGGACTTAGAAAAATTTACGTCCAACGTCCGACGGAGTAGTACATCCGTCCATTATTTGCTAATAACTCGGTAAATAATAGTAGTAGCGAGTTTGGTGTTATGATATATATTGTTAGAAACCGTCTATATTACAGTGATATTACGTCGACAATTGCCTAGGACCGATACGGAAAAAGTTTCCTCTTAGCGGAGGGACTTAGAAAAATTTACGTCCAACGTCCGACGGAGTAGTACATCCGTCCATTATTTGCTAATAACTCGGTAAATAATAGTAGTAGCGAGTTTGGTGTTATGATATATATTGTTAGAAACCGTCTATATTACAGTGATATCACGTCGACAATCGTCTAGGACCGATACGGAAAAAGTTTCCTCGTAGCGGAGGGACTTAGAAAAATTTCCAGAGTTTTGTCGACGGAGTAGTACACCCGTCCATTATTTGCTAATAACTCGGTAAATAATAGTAGTAGCGAGTTTGGTGTTATGATATATATTGTTAGAAACCGTCTATATTACAGTGATATCACGTCGACAATCGCCTAGGACCGATACGGAAAAAGTTTCCTCTTAGCGGAGGGACTTAGAAAAATTTACGTCCAACGTCCGACGGAGTAGTACATCCGTCCATTATTAGCTAATAACTCGGTAAATAATAGTAGTAGCGAGTTTGGTGTTATGATATATATTGTTAGAAACCGTCTATATTACAGTGATATCACGTCGAAAATCGTCTAGGACCGATACGGAAAAAGTTTCCTCTTAGCGGTGGGGCTTAGAAAAATTTCCAGAGTTTTGTCGACGGAGTAGTACACCCGTCCATTATTTGCTAATAACTCGGTAAATAATAGTAGTAGCGAGTTTGGTGTTAGGATATATATTGTTAGAAACCGTCTATATTACAGTGATATCGCGTCGAAAATCGTCTAGGACCGATACGGAAAAAGTTTCCTCTTAGCGGAGGGACTTAGAAAAATTTACGTCCAACGTCCGACGGAGTAGTACATCCGTCCATTATTTGCTAATAACTCGGTCAATAATAGTAGTAGCGAGTTTGGTGTTATGATATATATTGTTAGAAACCTTCTATATTACAGTGATATCACGTCGACAATCGTCTAGGACCGATACGGAAAAAGTTTCCTCGTAGCGGAGGGACTTAGAAAAATATTCGTCCAACGTCCGACGGAGTAGTACATCCGTCCATTATTTGCTAATAACTCGGTAAATAATAGTAGTAGCGAGTTTGGTGTTATGATATATATTGTTAGAAACCGTCTATATTACAGTGATATTACGTCGACAATTGCCTAGGACCGATACGGAAAAAGTTTCCTCTTAGCGGTGGGGTTTAGAAAAGTGTTCGTCCAACGTCCGACGGAGTAGTACATCCGTCCATTATTTGCTAATAACTCGGTAAATAATAGTAGTAGCGAGTTTGGTGTTATGATATATATTGTTAGAAACCGTCTATATTACAGTGATATCACGTCGAAAATCGTCTAGGACCGATACGGAAAAAGTTTCCTCTTAGCGGTGGGGCTTAGAAAAATTTCCAGAGTTTTGTCGACGGAGTAGTACACCCGTCCATTATTTGCTAATAACTCGGTAAATAATAGTAGTAGCGAGTTTGGTGTTATGATATATATTGTTAGAAACCGTCTATATTACAGTGATATTACGTCGACAATTGCCTAGGACCGATACGGAAAAAGTTTCCTCTTAGCGGAGGGACTTAGAAAAATTTACGTCCAACGTCCGACGGAGTAGTACATCCGTCCATTATTTGCTAATAACTCGGTAAATAATAGTAGTAGCGAGTTTGGTGTTATGATATATATTGTTAGAAACCGTCTATATTACAGTGATATCGGGTCGAAAATCGTCTAGGACCGATACGGAAAAAGTTTCCTCTTAGCGGTGGGGTTTAGAAAATTGTTCGTCCAACGTCCGACGGAGTAGTACACCCGTCCATTATTTGCTAATAACTCGGTAAATAATAGTAGTAGCGAGTTTGGTGTTATGATATATATTGTTAGAAACCGTCTATATTACAGTGATATCACGTCGAAAATCGTCTAGGACCGATACGGAAAAATTTTCCTCTTAGCGGTGGGGCTTAGAAAAATTTCCAGAGTTTTGTCGACGGAGTAGTACACCCGTCCATTATTTGCTAATAACTCGGTAAATAATAGTAGTAGCGAGTTTGGTGTTATGATATATATTGTTAGAAACCGTCTATATTACAGTGATATCGGGTCGAAAATCGTCTAGGACCGATACGGAAAAAGTTTCCTCTTAGCGGTGGGACTTAGAAAAATTTACGTCCAACGTCCGACGGAGTAGTACATCCGTCCATTATTTGCTAATAACTCGGTAAATAATAGTAGTAACGAGTTTGGTGTTATGATATATATTGTTAGAAACCGTCTATATTACAGTGATATTACGTCGACAATTGCCTAGGACCGATACGGAAAAAGTTTCCTCTTAGCGGAGGGACTTAGAAAAATTTACGTCCAACGTCCGACGGAGTAGTACATCCGTCCATTATTTGCTAATAACTCGGTAAATAATAGTAGTAGCGAGTTTGGTGTTATGATATATATTGTTAGAAACCGTCTATATTACAGTGATATCACGTCGACAATCGTCTAGGACCGATACGGAAAAAGTTTCCTCTAAGCGGAGGGGCTTAGAAAAATGTTCGTCCAACATCCGACGGAGTAGTACATCCGTCCATTATTTGCTAATAACTCGGTAAATAATAGTAGTAGCGAGTTTGGTGTTATGATATATATTGTTAGAAACCGTCTATATTACAGTGATATCACGTCGAAAATCGTCTAGGACCGATACGGAAAAAGTTTCCTCTTAGCGGTGGGGCTTAGAAAAATTTCCAGAGTTTTGTCGACGGAGTAGTACACCCGTCCATTATTTGCTAATAACTCGGTAAATAATAGTAGTAGCGAGTTTGGTGTTATGATATATATTGTTAGAAACCGTCTATATTACAGTGATATTACGTCGACAATTGCCTAGGACCGATACGGAAAAAGTTTCCTCTTAGCGGAGGGACTTAGAAAAATTTACGTCCAACGTCCGACGGAGTAGTACATCCGTCCATTATTTGCTAATAACTCGGTAAATAATAGTAGTAGCGAGTTTGGTGTTATGATATATATTGTTAGAAACCGTCTATATTACAGTGATATCGGGTCGAAAATCGTCTAGGACCGATACGGAAAAAGTTTCCTCTTAGCGGTGGGGTTTAGAAAATTGTTCGTCCAACGTCCGACGGAGTAGTACACCCGTCCATTATTTGCTAATAACTCGGTAAATAATAGTAGTAGCGAGTTTGGTGTTATGATATATATTGTTAGAAACCGTCTATATTACAGTGATATCACGTCGAAAATCGTCTAGGACCGATACGGAAAAATTTTCCTCTTAGCGGTGGGGCTTAGAAAAATTTCCAGAGTTTTGTCGACGGAGTAGTACACCCGTCCATTATTTGCTAATAACTCGGTAAATAATAGTAGTAGCGAGTTTGGTGTTATGATATATATTGTTAGAAACCGTCTATATTACAGTGATATCGGGTCGAAAATCGTCTAGGACCGATACGGAAAAAGTTTCCTCTTAGCGGTGGGACTTAGAAAAATTTACGTCCAACGTCCGACGGAGTAGTACATCCGTCCATTATTTGCTAATAACTCGGTAAATAATAGTAGTAACGAGTTTGGTGTTATGATATATATTGTTAGAAACCGTCTATATTACAGTGATATTACGTCGACAATTGCCTAGGACCGATACGGAAAAAGTTTCCTCTTAGCGGAGGGACTTAGAAAAATTTACGTCCAACGTCCGACGGAGTAGTACATCCGTCCATTATTTGCTAATAACTCGGTAAATAATAGTAGTAGCGAGTTTGGTGTTATGATATATATTGTTAGAAACCGTCTATATTACAGTGATATCACGTCGACAATCGTCTAGGACCGATACGGAAAAAGTTTCCTCTAAGCGGAGGGGCTTAGAAAAATGTTCGTCCAACATCCGACGGAGTAGTACATCCGTCCATTATTTGCTAATAACTCGGTAAATAATAGTAGTAGCGAGTTTGGTGTTATGATATATATTGTTAGAAACCGTCTATATTACAGTGATATCACGTCGACAATCGCCTAGGACCGATACGGAAAAAGTTTCCTCTTAGCGGAGGGACTTAGAAAAATTTACGTCCAACGTCCGACGGAGTAGTACATCCGTCCATTATTAGCTAATAACTCGGTAAATAATAGTAGTAGCGAGTTTGGTGTTATGATATATATTGTTAGAAACCGTCTATATTACAGTGATATCACGTCGAAAATCGTCTAGGACCGATACGGAAAAAGTTTCCTCTTAGCGGTGGGGCTTAGAAAAATTTCCAGAGTTTTGTCGACGGAGTAGTACACCCGTCCATTATTTGCTAATAACTCGGTAAATAATAGTAGTAGCGAGTTTGGTGTTAGGATATATATTGTTAGAAACCGTCTATATTACAGTGATATCGCGTCGAAAATCGTCTAGGACCGATACGGAAAAAGTTTCCTCTTAGCGGAGGGACTTAGAAAAATTTACGTCCAACGTCCGACGGAGTAGTACATCCGTCCATTATTTGCTAATAACTCGGTCAATAATAGTAGTAGCGAGTTTGGTGTTATGATATATATTGTTAGAAACCTTCTATATTACAGTGATATCACGTCGACAATCGTCTAGGACCGATACGGAAAAAGTTTCCTCGTAGCGGAGGGACTTAGAAAAATATTCGTCCAACGTCCGACGGAGTAGTACATCCGTCCATTATTTGCTAATAACTCGGTAAATAATAGTAGTAGCGAGTTTGGTGTTATGATATATATTGTTAGAAACCGTCTATATTACAGTGATATTACGTCGACAATTGCCTAGGACCGATACGGAAAAAGTTTCCTCTTAGCGGTGGGGTTTAGAAAAGTGTTCGTCCAACGTCCGACGGAGTAGTACATCCGTCCATTATTTGCTAATAACTCGGTAAATAATAGTAGTAGCGAGTTTGGTGTTATGATATATATTGTTAGAAACCGTCTATATTACAGTGATATCACGTCGAAAATCGTCTAGGACCGATACGGAAAAAGTTTCCTCTTAGCGGTGGGGCTTAGAAAAATTTCCAGAGTTTTGTCGACGGAGTAGTACACCCGTCCATTATTTGCTAATAACTCGGTAAATAATAGTAGTAGCGAGTTTGGTGTTATGATATATATTGTTAGAATCCGTCTATATTACAGTGATATTACGTCGACAATTGCCTAGGACCGATACGGAAAAAGTTTCCTCTTAGCGGAGGGACTTAGAAAAATTTACGTCCAACGTCCGACGGAGTAGTACATCCGTCCATTATTTGCTAATAACTCGGTAAATAATAGTAGTAGCGAGTTTGGTGTTATGATATATATTGTTAGAAACCGTCTATATTACAGTGATATCGGGTCGAAAATCGTCTAGGACCGATACGGAAAAAGTTTCCTCTTAGCGGTGGGGTTTAGAAAATTGTTCGTCCAACGTCCGACGGAGTAGTACACCCGTCCATTATTTGCTAATAACTCGGTAAATAATAGTAGTAGCGAGTTTGGTGTTATGATATATATTGTTAGAAACCGTCTATATTACAGTGATATCACGTCGAAAATCGTCTAGGACCGATACGGAAAAATTTTCCTCTTAGCGGTGGGGCTTAGAAAAATTTCCAGAGTTTTGTCGACGGAGTAGTACACCCGTCCATTATTTGCTAATAACTCGGTAAATAATAGTAGTAGCGAGTTTGGTGTTAGGATATATATTTTTAGAAACCGTCTATATTACAGTGATATCGCGTCGAAAATCGTCTAGGACCGATACGGAAAAAGTTTCCTCTTAGCGGAGGGACTTAGAAAAATTTACGTCCAACGTCCGACGGAGTAGTACATCCGTCCATTATTTGCTAATAACTCGGTAAATAATAGTAGTAGCGAGTTTGGTGTTATGATATATATTGTTAGAAACCGTCTATATTACAGTGATATCACGTCGACAATCGCCTAGGACCGATACGGAAAAAGTTTCCTCTTAGCGGAGGGACTTAGAAAAATTTTCGTCCAACGTCCGACGGAGTAGTACATCCGTCCATTATTTGCTTATAACTCGGTAAATAATAGTAGTAGCGAGTTTGGTGTTATGATATATATTGTTAGAAACCGTCTATATTACAGTGATATCACGTCGACAATCGTCTAGGACCGATACGGAAAAAGTTTCCTCGTAGCGGAGGGACTTAGAAAAATATTCGTCCAACGTCCGACGGAGTAGTACACCCGTCCATTATTTGCTAATAACTCGGTAAATAATAGTAGTAGCGAGTTTGGTGTTATGATATATATTGTTAGAAACCGTCTATATTACAGTGATATTACGTCGACAATTGCCTAGGACCGATACGGAAAAAGTTTCCTCTTAGCGGAGGGACTTAGAAAAATTTACGTCCAACGTCCGACGGAGTAGTACATCCGTCCATTATTTGCTAATAACTCGGTAAATAATAGTAGTAGCGAGTTTGGTGTTATGATATATATTGTTAGAAACCGTCTATATTACAGTGATATCGGGTCGAAAATCGTCTAGGACCGATACGGAAAAAGTTTCCTCTTAGCGGTGGGGTTTAGAAAATTGTTCGTCCAACGTCCGACGGAGTAGTACACCCGTCCATTATTTGCTAATAACTCGGTAAATAATAGTAGTAGCGAGTTTGGTGTTATGATATATATTGTTAGAAACCGTCTATATTACAGTGATATCACGTCGACAATCGTCTAGGACCGATACGGAAAAAGTTTCCTCTTAGCGGTGGGGTTTAGAAAAGTGTTCGTCCAACGTCCGACGGAGTAGTACACCCGTCCATTATTTGCTAATAACTCGGTAAATAATAGTAGTAGCGAGGTTGGTGTTATGATATATATTGTTAGAAACCGTCTATATTACAGTGATATCGCGTCGAAAATCGTCTAGGACCGATACGGAAAAAGTTTCCTCTTAGCGGTGGGGCTTAGAAAAATGTTCGTCCAACATCCGACGGAGTAGTACATCCGTCCATTATTAGCTAATAACTCGGTAAATAATAGTAGTAGCGAGTTTGGTGTTATGATATATATTGTTAGAAACCGTCTATATTACAGTGATATCACGTCGACAATCGTCTAGGACCGATACGGAAAAAGTTTCCTCGTAGCGGAGGGACTTAGAAAAATTTCCAGAGTTTTGTCGACGGAGTAGTACACCCGTCCATTATTTGCTAATAACTCGGTAAATAATAGTAGTAGCGAGTTTGGTGTTATGATATATATTGTTAGAAACCGTCTATATTACAGTGATATCACGTCGACAATCGCCTAGGACCGATACGGAAAAAGTTTCCTCTTACCGGAGGGACTTAGAAAAATATTCGTCCAACGTCCGACGGAGTAGTACATCCGTCCATTATTTGCTAATAACTCGGTAAATAATAGTAGTAGCGAGTTTGGTGTTATGATATATATTGTTAGAAACCGTCTATATTACAGTGATATCACGTCGAAAATCGTCTAGGACCCATACGGAAAAAGTTTCCTCTTAGCGGTGGGGCTTAGAAAAATTTACGTCCAACGTCCGACGGAGTAGTACATCCGTCCATTATTTGCTAATAACTCGGTAAATAATAGTAGTAGCGAGTTTGGTGTTATGATATATATTGTTAGAAACCGTCTATATTACAGTGATATCACGTCGACAATCGTCTAGGACCGATACGGAAAAAGTTTCCTCGTAGCGGAGGGACTTAGAAAAATTTCCAGAGTTTTGTCGACGGAGTAGTACATCCGTCCATTATTTGCTAATAACTCGGTAAATAATAGTAGTAGCGAGTTTGGTGTTATGATATATATTGTTAGAAACCGTCTATATTACAGTGATATCACGTCGACAATCGTCTAGGACCGATACGGAAAAAGTTTCCTCTTAGCGGTGGGGTTTAGAAAAGTGTTCGTCCAACGTCCGACGGAGTAGTACACCCGTCCATTATTTGCTAATAACTCGGTAAATAATAGTAGTAGCGAGTTTGGTGTTATGATATATATTGTTAGAAACCGTCTATATTACAGTGATATCACGTCGAAAATCGTCTAGGACCGATACGGAAAAAGTTTCCTCTAAGCGGTGGGGCTTAGAAAAATTTCCAGAGTTTTGTCGACGGAGTAGTACACCCGTCCATTATTTGCTAATAACTCGGTAAATAATAGTAGTAGCGAGTTTGGTGTTGTGATATATATTGTTAGAAACCGTCTATATTACAGTGATATCGCGTCGAAAATCGTCTAGGACCGATACGGAAAAAGTTTCCTCTTAGCGGTGGGGCTTAGAAAAATGTTCGTCCAACATCCGACGGAGTAGTACATCCGTCCATTATTAGCTAATAACTCGGTAAATAATAGTAGTAGCGAGTTTGGTGTTATGATATATATTGTTAGAAACCGTCTATATTACAGTGATATCACGTCGAAAATCGTCTAGGACCGATACGGAAAAAGTTTCCTCTTAGCGGTGGGGCTTAGAAAAATTTCCAGAGTTTTGTCGACGGAGTAGTACACCCGTCCATTATTTGCTTATAACTCGGTAAATAATAGTAGTAGCGAGTTTGGTGTTAAGATATATATTGTTAGAAACCGTCTATATTACAGTGATATCGCGTCGAAAATCGTCTAGGACCGATACGGAAAAAGTTTCCTCTTAGCGGTGGGACTTAGAAAAATTTACGTCCAACGTCCGACGGAGTAGTACATCCGTCCATTATTTGCTAATAACTCGGTAAATAATAGTAGTAGCGAGTTTGGTGTTATGATATATATTGTTAGAAACCGTCTATATTACAGTGATATCACGTCGACAATCGTCTAGGACCGATACGGAAAAAGTTTCCTCGTAGCGGAGGGGCTTAGAAAAATTTCCAGAGTTTTGTCGACGGAGTAGTACACCCGTCCATTATTTGCTAATAACTCGGTAAATAATAGTAGTAGCGAGTTTGGTGTTATGATATATATTGTTAGAAACCGTCTATATTACAGTGATATTACGTCGACAATTGCCTAGGACCGATACGGAAAAAGTTTCCTCTTAGCGGACGGACTTAGAAAAATTTACGTCCAACGTCCGACGGAGTAGTACATCCGTCCATTATTTGCTAATAACTCGGTAAATAATAGTAGTAGCGAGTTTGGTGTTATGATATATATTGTTAGAAACCGTCTATATTACAGTGATATCACGTCGACAATCGCCTAGGACCGATACGGAAAAAGTTTCCTCTTAGCGGAGGGACTTAGAAAAATTTTCGTCCAACGTCCGACGGAGTAGTACATCCGTCCATTATTTGCTTATAACTCGGTAAATAATAGTAGTAGCGAGTTTGGTGTTATGATATATATTGTTAGAAACCGTCTATATTACAGTGATATTACGTCGACAATTGCCTAGGACCGATACGGAAAAAGTTTCCTCTTAGCGGAGGGACTTAGAAAAATTTACGTCCAACGTCCGACGGAGTAGTACATCCGTCCATTATTTGCTAATAACTCGGTAAATAATAGTAGTAGCGAGTTTGGTGTTATGATATATATTGTTAGAAACCGTCTATATTACAGTGATATCACGTCGACAATCGCCTAGGACCGATACGGAAAAAGTTTCCTTGTTACGTGCTAGTGCTTTGTAACTAGGCCTGCGTAAGGGCGGATCTGTTCGCAATTTCGCTCGAGGAGGGACCAAAACGGAGCAACGAAGGTTGAGGTAGATACTTAAGGTTTCTTGACACAACTGGTATTAACAATATTTATTTACGTATAAAAATAACATCTGCTGACTCTTAATACTATCTTAAAATTAAAGTATTTACAATATTTTCGAAGGGGGAGCAGGGAACAATTTACGTGAATAATATTTAATGCGGGGGTCTGATTCTACGGCTTTGCTAAAGTCTGGAACGCTCGTTAAAGGGAGTGAAATGGGGGTGAGCTTCCAGGTGGGAAGGGGGAGTGGCTCGATGGGTGGCGATGATGTTTCTTCTTTGGCGATGTCGTCTTCTTCTTCTGCTGGTCCTCCTGGACTTGATTGGAATAATAGCTTTTTGAGCTGATTGAGCTGATAGCGGCGTCCTCCGCGCCTGGTCTTCTTCTTCTTCGGATTCCGCGAGATTATGACACCGGTCATTACTTGTATTTAATGAGAATAGCTAACTATGGGGGCAGCGTCTTCGTCTGCGTCCTCGTGCTAGTGACACGCACCGAGAGCAAGATCGGGAGGCTGGGGTCGAGATGTCTAAGCGGTCGCTTGTAGAGATCTTTTCCGATTTCGGCTTTCGCCGCTAGGATACTTATAGGGGAGGTCGGATATTTTCAGCAGCGAGAAAGCTGGTCCTTGAGGGTGTATCTAAGAGGGGTCAATTTTTGTAGCGAGAAAGAATGTTGGGGCCTTGTCCATCTATTTTCCCGAAAAGGAACTAAAAGGTACGGAGGGAGAAAAAGCAACAGTGGCTGTGAGAACGAGTAGGACGGAGCGCGATAAGGGTGAAAGAGATGGCGAGATTGTATGCTGAGCGGTTGCGAGAGTGAAAGCGCTAGCCTTGTATTCGGCTGTGCGTGCGAGCGAGGCGGTATCTGTTTAGAAAGAGACGGGAGATGCAATGGGTGCGAGTGAGAGCGCACTGGCCATTGGTGTGAGTGCGAGAGCACTAGCGCTGAGAATCAACTAGTGCGAGTGAGAGGTTCTGGGCTACGAGTGCGAGAGAGATAGCGCTACTTCGTAGTTTCTCTCTGATTTCTGAGATGTCGCTGGTGTTTTAGGTAGGGCGTGATTGTCGGTAAGACGCTGAAGGTAAGTTCGCTGATATGATAATATGTAGGCGGTGGGTAACCGAGAGACGAACGGTAACATCTGTAATGTAGATATATTACTGGCAGTTGGTAATGTACGAGTTTGAAGTGTTTGTTGGACGCCACGCGAGGTGTAGCTTTAAGATATACATATATAAAAGAACGCAATATGAAATAAGTTGTTAATTATAAGAATGAAAGAACGTGTGTGTAATATATGTATATATGTATAAGAACGCATAAAATATATAAGAAAACGCATGATGTATGTAAAAGAACGCAATATATATATATATGTTTGATAAATAATAATTATTATAATTATAGGGAACGCATAATAATGTAATATATATATATGTTGTTAAATAATAGCTTTTAGTACTTTAGATAATTGTAAATTAACGAAGGTAAGTGAAGATATAATCGTAATAGTGAGAGAATGATCGTCGTATATAATATATGTATTTTATGAATGAACGTATATGTATGTAATTTATGAATGGATATTTACATGTGTGCGTACGTGTAGCGCGGGACTCTAGGTTGCGCGTGACATACGAGTGAGAACGCGTCGCAAGCTTCACGGGCGCGAGAGAGACGTACGTGAAAGCTTTATGAATGAAATTGTAACGGGATCGTTCCTGTGTGAATGACGCGTGGCAGGAACGCTCTTGTGAGGGGGACGCAAACCGGTTGTAGCTGCGGGTGCGAGAGAGAAAGCGATAGCCGCGTGTGCGAGTGAGAACGCGGTCCTATGCTGACCATGGGTGCGAGTGAGACGGAGTTACTATGGTAGACTCTGCGCGTGCGAGAGAGAGGTACTATGTGTTGGTGCGAGAGAGACAGAGCTCTTGGGGTCAGCGGCATGCGAGTGGTGGGGGTTAGCCGCGTTCAGCATCAGGCAGGAGCGTCGGAAGTGCGGTTTCTGTGCGGCTTGCGGCGACTCGTTGCGTTTCCTGCATGAAATGCACGGGAACGTGACACCTCCCTCCCGGGGGAAAAATTTAAAATTCGCAGAATTTTAAATTTTAACATTCCTCTCCAGGGGAGCTGGAATCCACGAAATTCTGCAGCTCTTCGAGTGCTGTATCTTCGTCAGGAATTTTATATGTGGGGAGTGGTCGTGCCGTGTCTCCAAATATTAGCAATTGAGGTGCAAATCCTGTGGCTTCATGAGTACTTGTATTATATGCGAAAGTGGCGGCGTTTATGCTATCGTCCCATTGAATTTCGTTGTCGACGTGTTGCTTTAATTGTTCTGTGAAGACGTAATGGGAGATTTCCGGTGAGCCGTTCGTGTAAATGCGTTGTATTTTGAATTTCTTTAATATATGTTTGATCGTTGTATCTGCTAAATTTGTTCTATCGTCCATTATAAGGCATTTTGGCGTACCGAATTTGTATATGAAGTGATTTAAAAATGCTTGGGCTATTGTTTTTGCGGATCCATCCGGGATTGGGATGGCCAGAGAATATTTGGTTAATAGATCCTGTATTGTCAAAAGATATTTATTGTGTTTGTATGTGACTGGCAGTGGTCCTACCATGTCCATTGAAATCTTGTCAAATGCCTTTCCTGGCGTGTCGGTGAGAGTCATTGGTTGTTTGTTTTTAACTGTTACTAATTTTTTTAATTGGCAGTTTAGGCAATTTTGAATGAAATTTTGAACGTCTTTCTTCATGTTTTCCCAGTAAAAGTACTGGCGAATCCTATTGTACGTTTTTGTAACGCCTTTGTGTCCTGCTGGTGTGGCGGCATGGAATTCTTCTAATATTCGGTATCTTTTTGACAATAGTGGAATTTTCACGAGATTTTTGCAAACGGTGATTTGAACTGGTGCATTTAGGAATTTTTCTTCTAGCTGTTCTTTTAGGCTAGAGTAATTTATTTTATCTGTTTTTGCGGGATAGCTGATGGAAAACGAACTGATTGCTTCTTCGTAAATAATGTCTTGCAATTTGCCGAAGCTTTTCTTTAATATCTCCTTGTCGACAAATTCTTCCGGTCTTTTAGCTATGGGCAATGCAATATACTTTCTTCTATTTATTGTCTTCACATCTGGCTTTCCTAATTTTAAATTAATATGTAGCGGTAGTTTAGCGAAATCTTGAATTAGTCGTGCGCCTTCGTCAAACGGATCTCCTGCCGTGGTAATAAAATAAACGACGTTGTCCTTTCTCATATATAAACAATCTCTGGATTCGGTAATATTATTCGAGGGGTAATCTTCTTCGATTTCCGAGTCTGTTTCGGAGAGATTTCCCTCGTCGGAGGAAGATAATTCCTCGCTTCCGTCAGGCGGTTCTGGCGGTGGTTTGGGAATCGGTGGTTGTTTAACCTTTTTCTTCCGTTTGTCTGCCCTAGGGTTGTAGACTGATCCGGATGATGCTGGTGAATCGAAGGAGGATGAAGAATCGCTGCCTTCTAAATTATTTTGAATGTCTTCCGCGTCTTCCGGAGTAACTGGAGGTTCTGTACTGTGCCGAGCCCCTAAGGACGGCAACCGGTTGTCCTCGCAGCTGTCCGTTGTGGAAGGAAATTCTGACGTTTCTCGGCGGTCCGGCGAGTCGAGCGCTGGTCGAGCCCCTAAGGACGGCAGCCCGCTGTCTTCGTGTTTGTTCGGAGCGTCGGAATTTACCGAGGTTTCATCTGAGCTTCCTGGAAGGTTCGGTGTCGGCCGAGGCCCTAAGGACGGCATTCCGTTATCCGGGCAGGTGCTCGATGTCCCTGGGAGATTGATGGGAGACCCTTCGAGATTTCCTGGAAGATTAGAAGCTGGCCGAGGCCCTAAGGACGGCAGCTGAATATTCTCCGAGGAAGTTTCTCTTTCCAGGGAAGTTCTCCTTCTTCTTCTTCTTTCTTCGTTGAAGCAGGGTGGAGTTATCGATGAACCCGTAGTTTCCTCTAAGGTTGGAAGCAAGGGGGAGGCACCCGGGGAGGAGGGGGGATCCTCCTCTCCGAAGAACTCGGCCAATCCTTCCCACGGATTCTCTTCCACCTCTCCATCCGAACGAGCGTTCGTTACTAATACTTGGGGGTTTCGTGACAAAGCGTCTGCATTATAATTTATCTTTCCCGGTTTGTACTTAATTTGATACTCGAACTCGGCAAGCTTTAGTCGCCAACGGACGAGCCGGGACGTGGGATCTTTCACCCTGTGCAACCAGACCAGTGGTTGGTGGTCTGTGATTAACAAGAACTGTTTTCCATATAAATAAGGTCGGAAGTGCTGTGTACAATAAACAATGGCGAGGAGCTCTTTTTCGATGGTCGAATAGTTCATTTCGGCTGGGTTTAACGAGCGAGATGCAAAAGCTACAGGTAAATCGTTTCCAATTTCACCTTGACTGAGAATGCCTCCGATGGCGTGATTCGATGCGTCTGTTGTTACTATGAATTGTTTACTAAAATCCGGATACTGGAGTACCGGTTGTTGGCATAATGCTTTTTTTAAATGTGTGAATGCTTTTTCCTGTTCTTCTTGCCAGCGGAATTTTGTGCCTTTCTTTAAGAGTGATGTGAGTGGTTTCGTGATGCCGGAGAAATTCTGTATAAATCGACGATAATATCCACTAAGGCCAAGGAACTGTTTTATATTACGCGGTGTGCGGGGTGTCGGAAAATTTTCAATCGCGGAGATTTTACTTGGATCTGGTTTGATACCAGATTCTGAGATTATGTGGCCCAAGTAATGCACTTCCCTGCATAAGAATTTACATTTCTCGGGTTGGAGACGGAGGTTAGCGGATTTTAATCTATTGGCTAGTTTACTAAATTTTATCGCATGTTCTTGAAGAGAACTCGCGTATAGGACAATGTCGTCCATGTAAACGAACATTTCTGTTCCTTGCAGGCCGGTGAGTACGGTATCCATTAATTTTTGAAAGGTAGCAGGGGCATTTTTTAATCCAAAAGGCATACGTGAAAATTGATAGTGACCGTAAGGGGAAGAAAAAGCAGTTTTCTCTGCATCCGATTTATTCATTGGGATTTGGTGAAATCCCGAAGCAAGATCTAGCACACTGAAATATTTAGCTCCTCCGAGCTGATCTAGAATATCTACGATGTTAGGTAAAGGGTACGCGTCGCCAATTGTTTTTTCGTTTAGATGCCGAAAATCGATGACCATTCTCCAACGTTTATTGCCAGCGGCGTCTGGTTTTTTGGGAACTATCCAGACGGGAGAATTGTATGGTGATGAAGATTTTTCTATAATATTCTGTTCTAACAGCTCCGAAATTTGTTTATGGATTTCTTGTTTATGAATAGGGGGAAATCTGTATTGCTTAATGTTCACAGGGCTGCTATCGGTAGTAATAATTTTGTGCGAAGTTAAATTTGTTGCAGGCAGTTTATCGTTTTTGCAGAAAAATATTTCGTGGTTTTCTAGTATCAATTTTTCAATATGCTCCTTTTCTTCTTTATTCAAATGAGACGTGCTTATTTCTTTAAAAATTTCCTTAATTTTTCCGGTAACTGAGTTGACATTATAACAATATTTCAAGGGTAATTTTTCCTCTTCTTGGGAATTTTTAATTTTCTCGATTTCTACGAGTTTCAATTGGGGGATTATCGCGTCAAACTCTAGCTCCGATGAGTTAAATATTTTTATAAATGCACGTCCATTCGTATTCTTTACCACGCAGTCTCCTGCAAAAATATTATGTCCGATAGTCAACCGAGGAATATAACCAATTTCTACTTCTGGATTTTTAACAAATATCGGAATGGTTGTTATGCTTCTAGCTGGCACTTTTATTTTAAGAGGATCAGAGAAGGGAATCTGTTCTGAACCGAGCGAGAGACAACTATTTTGATAAGAAATAGTGGCATTAGATTTCCGTAAGAATTCGGATCCTAAGATCGCGGGATACGGTATGGGAAAGTCACTCGGGACTACATGGAAAACGTGGTCTTTATTATTAATTCGAATTTTTAGAGATCCTAACGTTTCTACTACTTGGGGAGTTATGCCACTTAATTTTAAAATTTCATATTTTTTCAATGATATTTTCTCGACTCGATTTTGTTTTATAAGATTCGGTTCTGCTCCTGTATCGATAAGAAATTCTGTTTTGCCTATAGGGGGTGCCAGGTCTAATGTAATAACGGCGTCGAAATTTCCTTTCATATGGAAGGTTCTTCCGACTCCAGAATAACGCGTGTTGGACGCTCTGGGATTTTCTCTCGCCGGGCGTCCGTCGGCGGGAGATTTTCGCGGTTTCCCGAGGCGGGTTGCCTATTTTGGGGGTTTCGGAAGCACTGTGAAGCGACGTGCCCGAGCCGATTGCAATAACTGCATTGTTTAGGAGGGGTTTGAAGAGGTCTAGCATTCTGCGCATTTCTAGGAGGCAATGTATTTCGTGGAATAAACGGGGGAGCCGCGGAATTTAATGAGGCTTTCAGACGAGCCTGTTCTTGATCCATTTCATTGGATATAATTATCGCGTGATTGTACGCGTCGAGGAGTGTATTGTAACCTTTGAATTTTAATAAAATTTGCATAGTGGAAGGCAGGCCACGGACGAAGCATTCTAATGTGAATTTATCTATATCGGGATCCGGTGTACGATTTTCCTGTCGCTCCGCATCTCGTATTGAAACTTTTAAATTTTTCACTCGCTGTATATAATCTATAATATGCTCCGTTGGATTTTTGAAAATGTCCGACAGTAATCCACGGTAAAAATATGATGACTTTTGAGGTAGTAATTTAATCCGAAGTGAATCTAACAGTGCATCTACCGTAAGAAATTTCTCTTCCTCGATAATGCAATATGCTCTGCCAAATATCTTTGTACGTATTGCTTTTACTAAATCTGGCTCCTGAGCCGGTGAAAGAGCGTCCCGTGCTCGTCGGCAGGCTTGGAAAAACCTGTCGATCGACAAATTAGTACCGGAGAAAGTTGGGATTTCCGATATAACGTCGTGGAGTCTAAGTGAAAATGTTTGTGACGGTGATTCTACGTTTTTAACCGGGCTGTCTGGAATTTTAACAATAGTCGGCGTTTCCTCTATTTGTGCCTCTAAATTTAATATTTTCGCTTTCATGGCTCCAATTATTTCTTGTAATTCAAGCAATCTGTTCCCCTCTTCTTTTCTGATTTGTTGTTTTTCCCCTTCTAAAAATTCTTCAAAATTTTTCTGAGTATTTCTAAATTGTTCTTCTTGTTCTATTAATCTTTTTTCCCTTGACTTTAATTGATCAGTTAGCATTTCGAGTTCAGCTTCATTGAGTGTATTAGACCGTGTGATCGGCATTTTGAAAAAATGATTCTACCTTTAATCGCGTGTGTGTCAAAAAACCTCCTTAAAATTTCCTCGTTTATCGTGTCCGGGGGTTTTTCCTCCTCGAAATTTGAACGAAATCCCACCGCTCTGTCACCAAAAATGTTGGCCTGTTACGTGCTAGTGCTTTGTAACTAGGCCTGCGTAAGGGCGGATCTGTTCGCAATTTCGCTCGAGGAGGGACCAAAACGGAGCAACGAAGGTTGAGGTAGATACTTAAGGTTTCTTGACACAACTGGTATTAACAATATTTATTTACGTATAAAAATAACATCTGCTGACTCTTAATACTATCTTAAAATTAAAGTATTTACAATATTTTCGAAGGGGGAGCAGGGAACAATTTACGTGAATAATATTTAATGCGGGGGTCTGATTCTACGGCTTTGCTAAAGTCTGGAACGCTCGTTAAAGGGAGTGAAATGGGGGTGAGCTTCCAGGTGGGAAGGGGGAGTGGCTCGATGGGTGGCGATGATGTTTCTTCTTTGGCGATGTCGTCTTCTTCTTCTGCTGGTCCTCCTGGACTTGATTGGAATAATAGCTTTTTGAGCTGATTGAGCTGATAGCGGCGTCCTCCGCGCCTGGTCTTCTTCTTCTTCGGATTCCGCGAGATTATGACACCGGTCATTACTTGTATTTAATGAGAATAGCTAACTATGGGGGCAGCGTCTTCGTCTGCGTCCTCGTGCTAGTGACACGCACCGAGAGCAAGATCGGGAGGCTGGGGTCGAGATGTCTAAGCGGTCGCTTGTAGAGATCTTTTCCGATTTCGGCTTTCGCCGCTAGGATACTTATAGGGGAGGTCGGATATTTTCAGCAGCGAGAAAGCTGGTCCTTGAGGGTGTATCTAAGAGGGGTCAATTTTTGTAGCGAGAAAGAATGTTGGGGCCTTGTCCATCTATTTTCCCGAAAAGGAACTAAAAGGTACGGAGGGAGAAAAAGCAACAGTGGCTGTGAGAACGAGTAGGACGGAGCGCGATAAGGGTGAAAGAGATGGCGAGATTGTATGCTGAGCGGTTGCGAGAGTGAAAGCGCTAGCCTTGTATTCGGCTGTGCGTGCGAGCGAGGCGGTATCTGTTTAGAAAGAGACGGGAGATGCAATGGGTGCGAGTGAGAGCGCACTGGCCATTGGTGTGAGTGCGAGAGCACTAGCGCTGAGAATCAACTAGTGCGAGTGAGAGGTTCTGGGCTACGAGTGCGAGAGAGATAGCGCTACTTCGTAGTTTCTCTCTGATTTCTGAGATGTCGCTGGTGTTTTAGGTAGGGCGTGATTGTCGGTAAGACGCTGAAGGTAAGTTCGCTGATATGATAATATGTAGGCGGTGGGTAACCGAGAGACGAACGGTAACATCTGTAATGTAGATATATTACTGGCAGTTGGTAATGTACGAGTTTGAAGTGTTTGTTGGACGCCACGCGAGGTGTAGCTTTAAGATATACATATATAAAAGAACGCAATATGAAATAAGTTGTTAATTATAAGAATGAAAGAACGTGTGTGTAATATATGTATATATGTATAAGAACGCATAAAATATATAAGAAAACGCATGATGTATGTAAAAGAACGCAATATATATATATATGTTTGATAAATAATAATTATTATAATTATAGGGAACGCATAATAATGTAATATATATATATGTTGTTAAATAATAGCTTTTAGTACTTTAGATAATTGTAAATTAACGAAGGTAAGTGAAGATATAATCGTAATAGTGAGAGAATGATCGTCGTATATAATATATGTATTTTATGAATGAACGTATATGTATGTAATTTATGAATGGATATTTACATGTGTGCGTACGTGTAGCGCGGGACTCTAGGTTGCGCGTGACATACGAGTGAGAACGCGTCGCAAGCTTCACGGGCGCGAGAGAGACGTACGTGAAAGCTTTATGAATGAAATTGTAACGGGATCGTTCCTGTGTGAATGACGCGTGGCAGGAACGCTCTTGTGAGGGGGACGCAAACCGGTTGTAGCTGCGGGTGCGAGAGAGAAAGCGATAGCCGCGTGTGCGAGTGAGAACGCGGTCCTATGCTGACCATGGGTGCGAGTGAGACGGAGTTACTATGGTAGACTCTGCGCGTGCGAGAGAGAGGTACTATGTGTTGGTGCGAGAGAGACAGAGCTCTTGGGGTCAGCGGCATGCGAGTGGTGGGGGTTAGCCGCGTTCAGCGTCAGGCAGGAGCGTCGGAAGTGCGGTTTCTGTGCGGCTTGCGGCGACTCGTTGCGTTTCCTGCATGAAATGCACGGGAACGTGACATCCTCTTAGCGGAGGGACTTAGAAAAATGTTCGTCCAACGTCCGACGAAGTAGTACATCCGTCCATTATTTGCTAATAACTCAGTAAATAATAGTAGTAGCGAGTTTGGTGTTATGATATATATTGTTAGAAACCGTCTATATTACAGTGATATCACGTCGACAATCGTCTAGGACCGATACGGAAAAAGTTTCCTCTTAGCGGTGGGGTTTAGAAAAGTGTTCGTCCAACGTCCGACGGAGTAGTACACCCGTCCATTATTTGCTAATAACTCGGTAAATAATAGTAGTAGCGAGTTTGGTGTTATGATATATATTGTTAGAAACCGTCTATATTACAGTGATATCACGTCGAAAATCGTCTAGGACCGATACGGACAAAGTTTCCTCTAAGCGGTGGGACTTAGAAAAATTTCCAGAGTTTTGTCGACGGAGTAGTACACCCGTCCATTATTTGCTAATAACTCGGTAAATAATAGTAGTAGCGAGTTTGGTGTTGTGATATATATTGTTAGAAACCGTCTATATTACAGTGATATCGCGTCGAAAATCGTCTAGGACCGATACGGAAAAAGTTTCCTCTTAGCGGTGGGGCTTAGAAAAATGTTCGTCCAACATCCGACGGAGTAGTACATCCGTCCATTATTAGCTAATAACTCGGTAAATAATAGTAGTAGCGAGTTTGGTGTTATGATATATATTGTTAGAAACCGTCTATATTACAGTGATATCACGTCGAAAATCGTCTAGGACCGATACGGAAAAAGTTTCCTCTTAGCGGTGGGGCTTAGAAAAATTTCCAGAGTTTTGTCGACGGAGTAGTACACCCGTCCATTATTTGCTTATAACTCGGTAAATAATAGTAGTAGCGAGTTTGGTGTTATGATATATATTGTTAGAAACCGTCTATATTACAGTGATATCGCGTCGAAAATCGTCTAGGACCGATACGGAAAAAGTTTCCTCTTAGCGGTGGGACTTAGAAAAATTTACGTCCAACGTCCGACGGAGTAGTACATCCGTCCATTATTTGCTAATAACTCGGTAAATAATAGTAGTAGCGAGTTTGGTGTTATGATATATATTGTTAGAAACCGTCTATATTACAGTGATATCACGTCGACAATCGTCTAGGACCGATACGGAAAAAGTTTCCTCGTAGCGGAGGGGCTTAGAAAAATTTCCAGAGTTTTGTCGACGGAGTAGTACACCCGTCCATTATTTGCTAATAACTCGGTAAATAATAGTAGTAGCGAGTTTGGTGTTATGATATATATTGTTAGAAACCGTCTATATTACAGTGATATCACGTCGACAATCGCCTAGGACCGATACGGAAAAAGTTTCCTCTTAGCGGAGGGACTTAGAAAAATTTTCGTCCAACGTCCGACGGAGTAGTACATCCGTCCATTATTTGCTTATAACTCGGTAAATAATAGTAGTAGCGAGTTTGGTGTTATGATATATATTGTTAGAAACCGTCTATATTACAGGGATATTACGTCGACAATTGCCTAGGACCGATACGGAAAAAGTTTCCTCTTAGCGGTGGGGCTTAGAAAAGTGTTCGTCCAACGTCCGACGGAGTAGTACATCCGTCCATTATTTGCTAATAACTCGGTAAATAATAGTAGTAGCGAGTTTGGTGTTATGATATATATTGTTAGAAACCGTCTATATTACAGTGATATCACGTCGAAAATCGTCTAGGACCGATACGGAAAAAGTTTCCTCTTAGCGGTGGGGCTTAGAAAAATTTCCAGAGTTTTGTCGACGGAGTAGTACACCCGTCCATTATTTGCTAATAACTCGGTAAATAATAGTAGTAGCGAGTTTGGTGTTGTGATATATATTGTTAGAAACCGTCTATATTACAGTGATATCGCGTCGAAGATCGTCTAGGACCGATACGGAAAAAGTTTCCTCTTAGCGGTGGGGCTTAGAAAAATGTTCGTCCAACATCCGACGGAGTAGTACATCCGTCCATTATTAGCTAATAACTCGGTAAATAATAGTAGTAGCGAGTTTGGTGTTATGATATATATTGTTAGAAACCGCCTATATTACAGTGATATCGGGTCGAAAATCGTCTAGGACCGATACGGAAAAAGTTTCCTCTTAGCGGTGGGGTTTAGAAAAGTGTTCGTCCAACGTCCGACGGAGTAGTACACCCGTCCATTATTTGCTAATAACTCGGTAAATAATAGTAGTAGCGAGTTTGGTGTTATGATATATATTGTTAGAAACCGTCTATATTACAGTGATATCACGTCGACAATCGCCTAGGACCGATACGGAAAAAGTTTCCTCTTAGCGGAGGGACTTAGAAAAATTTTCGTCCAACGTCCGACGGAGTAGTACATCCGTCCATTATTTGCTTATAACTCGGTAAATAATAGTAGTAGCGAGTTTGGTGTTATGATATATATTGTTAGAAACCGTCTATATTACAGGGATATTACGTCGACAATTGCCTAGGACCGATACGGAAAAAGTTTCCTCTTAGCGGTGGGGCTTAGAAAAGTGTTCGTCCAACGTCCGACGGAGTAGTACATCCGTCCATTATTTGCTAATAACTCGGTAAATAATAGTAGTAGCGAGTTTGGTGTTATGATATATATTGTTAGAAACCGTCTATATTACAGTGATATCACGTCGAAAATCGTCTAGGACCGATACGGAAAAAGTTTCCTCTTAGCGGTGGGGCTTAGAAAAATTTCCAGAGTTTTGTCGACGGAGTAGTACACCCGTCCATTATTTGCTAATAACTCGGTAAATAATAGTAGTAGCGAGTTTGGTGTTGTGATATATATTGTTAGAAACCGTCTATATTACAGTGATATCGCGTCGAAGATCGTCTAGGACCGATACGGAAAAAGTTTCCTCTTAGCGGTGGGGCTTAGAAAAATGTTCGTCCAACATCCGACGGAGTAGTACATCCGTCCATTATTAGCTAATAACTCGGTAAATAATAGTAGTAGCGAGTTTGGTGTTATGATATATATTGTTAGAAACCGCCTATATTACAGTGATATCGGGTCGAAAATCGTCTAGGACCGATACGGAAAAAGTTTCCTCTTAGCGGTGGGGTTTAGAAAAGTGTTCGTCCAACGTCCGACGGAGTAGTACACCCGTCCATTATTTGCTAATAACTCGGTAAATAATAGTAGTAGCGAGTTTGGTGTTATGATATATATTGTTAGAAACCGTCTATATTACAGTGATATCACGTCGACAATCGCCTAGGACCGATACGGAAAAAGTTTCGTCTTAGCGGAGGGACTTAGAAAAATTTTCGTCCAACGTCCGACGGAGTAGTACATCCGTCCATTATTTGCTTATAACTCGGTAAATAATAGTAGTAGCGAGTTTGGTGTTATGATATATATTGTTAGAAACCGTCTATATTACAGTGATATTACGTCGACAATTGCCTAGGACCGATACGGAAAAAGTTTCCTCTTAGCGGTGGGGCTTAGAAAAGTGTTCGTCCAACGTCCGACGGAGTAGTACATCCGTCCATTATTTGCTAATAACTCGGTAAATAATAGTAGTAGCGAGTTTGGTGTTATGATATATATTGTTAGAAACCGTCTATATTACAGTGATATCACGTCGAAAATCGTCTAGGACCGATACGGAAAAAGTTTCCTCTTAGCGGTGGGGCTTAGAAAAATTTCCAGAGTTTTGTCGACGGAGTAGTACACCCGTCCATTATTTGCTAATAACTCGGTAAATAATAGTAGTAGCGAGTTTGGTGTTATGATATATATTGTTAGAAACCGTCTATATTACAGTGATATTACGTCGACAATTGCCTAGGACCGATACGGAAAAAGTTTCCTCTTAGCGGTGGGGCTTAGAAAAGTGTTCGTCCAACGTCCGACGGAGTAGTACATCCGTCCATTATTTGCTAATAACTCGGTAAATAATAGTAGTAGCGAGTTTGGTGTTATGATATATATTGTTAGAAACCGTCTATATTACAGTGATATCACGTCGAAAATCGTCTAGGACCGATACGGAAAAAGTTTCCTCTTAGCGGTGGGGCTTAGAAAAATTTCCAGAGTTTTGTCGACGGAGTAGTACACCCGTCCATTATTTGCTAATAACTCGGTAAATAATAGTAGTAGCGAGTTTGGTGTTATGATATATATTGTCAGAAACCGTCTATATTACAGTGATATCACGTCGACAATCGTCTAGGACCGATACGGAAAAATTTTCCTCTTAGCGGTGGGACTTAGAAAAATTTCCAGAGTTTTGTCGACGGAGTAGTACACCCGTCCATTATTTGCTAATAACTCGGTAAATAATAGTAGTAGCGAGTTTGGTGTTATGATATATATTGTTAGAAACCGTCTATATTACAGTGATATCACGTCGACAATCGCCTAGGACCGATACGGAAAAAGTTTCCTCTTAGCGGAGGGACTTAGAAAAATTTTCGTCCAACGTCCGACGGAGTAGTACATCCGTCCATTATTTGCTTATAACTCGGTAAATAATAGTAGTAGCGAGTTTGGTGTTATGATATATATTGTTAGAAACCGTCTATATTACAGTGATATCACGTCGAAAATCGTCTAGGACCGATACGGAAAAAGTTTCCTCTTAGCGGTGGGGCTTAGAAAAATTTCCAGAGTTTTGTCGACGGAGTAGTACACCCGTCCATTATTTGCTAATAACTCGGTAAATAATAGTAGTAGCGAGTTTGGTGTTATGATATATATTGTCAGAAACCGTCTATATTACAGTGATATCACGTCGACAATCGTCTAGGACCGATACGGAAAAATTTTCCTCTTAGCGGTGGGACTTAGAAAAATTTCCAGAGTTTTGTCGACGGAGTAGTACACCCGTCCATTATTTGCTAATAACTCGGTAAATAATAGTAGTAGCGAGTTTGGTGTTATGATATATATTGTTAGAAACCGTCTATATTACAGTGATATCACGTCGACAATCGCCTAGGACCGATACGGAAAAAGTTTCCTCTTAGCGGAGGGACTTAGAAAAATTTTCGTCCAACGTCCGACGGAGTAGTACATCCGTCCATTATTTGCTTATAACTCGGTAAATAATAGTAGTAGCGAGTTTGGTGTTATGATATATATTGTTAGAAACCGTCTATATTACAGTGATATTACGTCGACAATTGCCTAGGACCGATACGGAAAAAGTTTCCTCTTAGCGGTGGGGCTTAGAAAAGTGTTCGTCCAACGTCCGACGGAGTAGTACATCCGTCCATTATTTGCTAATAACTCGGTAAATAATAGTAGTAGCGAGTTTGGTGTTATGATATATATTGTTAGAAACCGTCTATATTACAGTGATATCACGTCGAAAATCGTCTAGGACCGATACGTGAAAAGTTTCCTCTTAGCGGTGGGGCTTAGAAAAATGTTCGTCCAACGTCCGACGGAGTAGTACATCCGTCCATTATTAGCTAATAACTCGGTAAATAATAGTAGTAGCGAGTTTGGTGTTATGATATATATTGTTAGAAACCGTCTATATTACAGTGATATCGGGTAGAAAATCGTCTAGGACCGATACGGAAAAAGTTTCCTCTTAGCGGTGGGACTTAGAAAAATTTACGTCCAACGTCCGACGGAGTAGTACATCCGTCCATTATTTGCTATGTAACGTCGTCCCTTTTTCGCCGCGTGTTAGGACGGGAATCGGGGACGACTCCGGGAATTTATAGGCTCGTAGGCCGGGCCGCGCTCGGCCGTGGCGATGCACGGTCCTCCCGGTACAAAGCGATCTCGGAAATTTCCCCGGAAAATAACGCACGACGAAATTACGTTACATGAGCCTTCTGCTCGGGCGCCAGGCACCGGAAAGGTGCCACGCGAAATCCGCGGAGGGAATCTCCGAGATGCGCGGAACGACGGAAAACGCGAAAGGGCCAATGGTTCGGACACGGGATAACGGGGGCAGCCCTCACGGCAGGGCGGATCGCGCAGGTTGTAATAACGAGAGATGACGTCGGCTCTATTAGGTCTTTTATTATAAAATCGGGTCGTTTACAAGCACCCGGCCACGTGGCCGCACCCGAGAGCCCGCGCTCTTTGTACAATTATTGCGAGAAGGTGGAAGACTCGCCGCGCGTGGTCATTCGTTAAAACGTGATTCTCCGCACGAGTACGGTTATACGGTACAGTATTCCGTCCGTCGGAACGGAATCTCGCGGCACGCTGGTGGTCGGCGCGATAACAAGGGGACTGTCGCGGTTTTCTCGCACGGACATACGGAACGCATACACGATGTTCGGAACGGCGCAGATGTAATTACGCGGTACGATCGATCCCTTTTCCAATTACGACTGGGACGGATTCCCCCGAGGAAGACGTCGCGAAGGGCCTTTTACCGGTTGTCTCAAAACGCCGACGGTTCGGCGTGAGGGATATCGCTCGAGACGGTGGCCCGTCTCGGCGCGCGAAACCTGGAGAACGCGACGGGGAACACCCGCCTCGCTCCCCCGCGAAATCTTCGAACCAACTCGCGAGAATAAAACGCCCCAAGAAGGGTCGGACAGAAGGACCACTGCGCGGACTTACCGTTTCCGTAGTTCGGGATTGGGACGGTCAATTCAGAAGTCTCTAATTCTCCGGATTATTGCCCCTCGTCCAAAAGCTCCTAGTCCGGAACGTTGGCGAAATCTCGTGATCGGATGGCCGGAAACACGGGCGTTTTGGGAACACGGAACACGCGGGGCGCGAGCGTTTATCGTCGGAACGCGAGACTCGGAACTTCGTAACGTGACGTATTCAAGCGGGAGGTACCACGACAGTGATCCTTCGGAATTCGTAGTTCGGTCGCGAGGACTAGGTATCCCCACTCCTCGTCCTAGTGCCGATTTTTCCCTAATGGCGCGCGCCTCTCGCGAGTTTCCGGGAGCACAGGATCGTATACTCGAGGAATACGCGGGCCCCGAACCCTCTTGGGAAATTCTTTCCCGAATCGCGAAAGGAGGCAGATTCGCGATCTGCACCGATGGGTCCGCTTACACCACCCTCGCCGGGACCCCTTTCAAGTGGCTGAGGTGAGGCGGCGGCAGGACCGCGACAAAATGTCTGGATGTTCGGTGAGGGGGGTCCTCGTCCTGCAGCTCGCCTCTCGGTGTCTCGTCCCATCCGAAGAAGTTACCGGTACCGGGTTTCCTGGTCCTCCTGGGTCGCCATCGTCGAGTATTCCTGCGAATGTGCCATACTCGGCGCGCGGAAATTCGTTATTTTGTATCCCGGGGTGATTTTGTACTTCCTCGGGGAGCACCTCCTGCCCTTTCGAACAGTCGTAATTGGCGCCAACGGCAGCCCGGTCCCTTCGCCGTTCGCGGAAATACGAAGAAGTGACGTCGCCAAAATTGCAACGTCACAACTCCCCCCCCCCCCTTAAAGTGGACCGGGACTGCCCGGTGGTCCGCGCCCTGATCCCCCTGCTCAGCTGGTTCGGAGGTATCTCCCTTCGGGAGTCTTTCTCTTACAGTACTGGGAACCCTTACCGATGGACGAATAATCCCAATCGACAAAACGAACATGCACGGGGTGGCCTATTTACGGATCTCGGACGGGAGGTATTATTCGCGTCTTGTGAGTGGGACGGAAGCCAGAGGTGATTAAATGAATGGTGATACTGTTTGAAAAATATGCTCTTTTATTATAATCTTATTTTCTATTTTTCTGTCTCGTGCCCCCCGTTTCCTGTCCTTACACCCTGGCCAACGTTGGCCCCGGAATCGTCGCCACACGGTTTTTTTTCTTTTTTTTTTTTGATTTTTCCTCGGTTAGGGGGGCACGGACGGGATAAGCTACGTAACGTTCCGAAGTCGAGTTCCGAACGGCGGAACCGAAATTAACGTAACAAAAAAACAAATTTTTCTCCAAAATGTTACCGTAGTATAATTATTTAAGTGGGGCGCTTCCCCTCAAAGGGAGAACGAAATACTTCCGTAAGTTGGTTATTTTAAGTGGGGCGCTTCCCCTAAAATACTTCGAGAGGGAAAAAAAACTTGAAAAAGAAGAAAAAAATATACTTCGGGATAGTCGGGAATCATGGGGGGGGTCCGCAATCTTGTCGCCGCGTAATTCCGCTATCCTTTTCTCTCCTTACGGACGAAGAGTTCCGGATGGTCCAGGATTTCCTGGCACCAGTCCGGACCGCATACCGGACAGGTATTTACCGAGCATCCTGCTCGGCCGCACCGGTAGCAGTGTTGCCGCGGTGGTTGTCGGCAGTCTTTACGCCGGTGTCCGATTTCCCCACAGTTCCAGCATTGGTCCGGACGTGGTACCTCTGGTTTTCTCTCCCCTGCCTGCCTTCGCCAATACTCCACCCAGCGCTCCGTGGCCCGTCGAGGTCCTTCCTTCGGGGTATCACTGGTGGTTGCTTGCGGCCGTGACCCGTTCCCGCTTTTGGCCGGGGCTACTTTGGCCGGTGCCTTTTCGGCCGAGTACTTCTTGGCCGGAATTTCCCCGGTCGCGGCCTTTTTGATCGGAGGCTCCGCGGCTGCGGTCTTTTCCGTTCGGGCTTCCCTTTCTTCCGGGATGCTTTCGGGTCGGGCCTTCGTTTCCGGACTTTGCGTGGCCCTGTCCTTCGGAGCCGGGATTACGGTGGCCGGAGCTTCGGTAAGTGGCGTTTCTTCGGACGGGGTTTCCGGGGTGGCTGTTTCCTTGGCTGGGTCGGCCGATTCGCTAGGGGTTGGGATCGTTTCTACGATTACGGTGGCGCGGGACTCGCTCTTCCCCGGAACTAGTCGATTCCTGGGCTGCAGCGGTATCGGCAGCTTTCTCTTTTCTGGGAGCCCCAGCCCTAGGAGGTCCTCCACGGGGACGTCCTCGTCGTCGGAGGACTCGGTCGGCGGCCACTGGAAGTCGTCCGGCAGGCACGTGAAGAAATCCTCCACCACTTTGAGGTTGTGGCGGAACCTCCGGATTTGCCGGACGATCGCCTGGCATTGCCCCCGGGCGGCTACCTCGGAAATATGCGGCATCTGTGGGAGGTTGTAAAGCAGAGGTAGAAGGGGTGACGTTCTTCGGGGGTGGTGGAGTGTATCGTTTGAGGTCGGACACATGAGCTTTTCCGGCCTCCTTCCCTTCCATGGTGCGTAGCCCGTATACAACCGTGGATAACTTTGTTCCCACGCAAAAGGGGCCGCAATATTTCGGACATAGTTTCGCGGCGACATTCTGTGCGGCCGATGACAGTATTCTTTGTTTCCGTAGAACGAGATCGCCGATTTTGAATTGCGTATCTCGGCGCCGCAGGTTATAGTGTTTCGCCTGGGACTGATAGGCCTGCTCTAGATTTTCCGCGACCCAGGCCCGTAGGGTCGTTAAGCGCGTGACGCGGTTCCCCCAGTTTTCCGTATCCGCCGTCTCCAGCTCCGGTATTCCTTCTCCCTCGGCTCGTCGGCACGTGCGGGGGCGCGGCTCTCGTCCGAAGTTCAGAAACGCCGGGGAGGATTGGAGCGCCGAATGATACGCGGTATTATATGCGAAACGAAAACTCGATAAATTCTGATCCCAGTTACGGTGATCTTTTCCGATGTATGATACGATCATCGTTTTAAGGACTCGATTAACCCTCTCGACGGGATTCGCTTGGGGGTGGTAAGGCGGGGTTGTCGTTGTCGCGATACCACGCGAGCTTGCGAGATCTTGTATCGCGCGGTTCACGAATTCGGTACCGTTGTCGGTCAGAATAACCTCCGGCGTCCCCCATCGCGAAAATATAAGATCGTCAAGCGCTTCCGAAATTTTTGGCCCGGTGGCTCGCCGAAGGGGGCAACACTCGATCCACTTGGTGAACAGATCCTGGATTACTAACAAGTATTGAAAGCCGGCACGACTCGGAGGAAACGGGCCCATTATATCCGCGGCGATCACTACCCACGGTACTTCTACGCGGCGTCGCCCCATCAGCCCGGAGGGGGGTTTTTGTTCCACCTTCGTAAGCTGACAGGTAGGACAACGCCGCACGTACTCGGTCACGGTACGGAATATTCCCGGCCAAAAGTAACGGGTTATTATACGGCGGTAGGTTTTTTTCTACCCCTAAATGGCCCGCTTGCTCCTCGTCGTGCGCTTCCCGTAATATTTCGGGAATTCGGTCTTCTGGTACGACGAGTTTCCACTCGTCGAGATCGTCTCCCAGCACTTCCTGCACCCATGGATCTGCTCTCCGACGATAGAGCTGCCCCCCGCGAATTTCCCATCCCGGATGCCCTTTCGGATTTTCCGTAACTGCGCTGAACTTCGCGTCATACCAATTTGTTTCGATCGCGGCCACGACCGGAATGCCCCCCTCGGAGGAACCCTCTTCGGTGTTCTCAAACATTCGGGACAGAGCGTCGGGAACGTGATTTAGCGCGCCTTGACGGTACGCGATCGCGAAATCGTATTCTAGCAGCTGTAGTGCCCACCTCGCTAATCGTCCGGAAGGGTTTTTTAAAGTACGCAGCCATCGAAGGCTGTGATGGTCAGTGACGACCGTAAAATGATAACCCTCGAGGTATGGTCGGAATTTTTGAACCGCCCAGACAATCGCGAGGCATTCCAGCTCTGTCGCGGAATACTTCCTCTCGGGCTCGGTTAATGCACGGCTCGCGAACGCGATAACCCTTTCTACTCCCTCGATCTCTTGTACCAGGACCGCCCCTAATCCAACCGTGCTCGCGTCTGTCTGGAGGACAAATGGTACGTCGAAGTGGGGGCAGGCGAGGGTGGGGGCTGTCGCTATAAGGTGCCGTATTTTCTCGAAGGCGGATTGTTGTCCGTCCTCCCATTTCCAGGGCTGCCCCTTCCGTAACAAGATGTTCAACGGTTCCGCGACCGTAGCGAAATCCGGGATGAACCTTCGATACCACGAAGCCATCCCAAGAAATCGCCTCAGTTGTCTTATGTTCCGGGGAACGGGAAAGGACAGCACCGGCGCGACTTTCTCGGAATCTACTTTAAGCCCCTCCCTGCTGACCACGAACCCCAAATATCGCACCTCCTCCCGACAGAATTCGCACTTTTCCGGATTCACGATGAGCCCCGCCGATTTTATTCTCCGGAAAATTCGCGAAAGCCACGAAAGATGCTCCTCGAAGGTGGACGTTGCGATTATTATATCGTCCAAATACGCGAACGCGTGAGGTTCCATCTCCGGACCGATTAAACGATCTAATAGTCGTTGGAACGTGGCGGGAGCTCCCGAAAGCCCGTACGGCATTCGTTTGAATTGGAATAGGCCCTTTCCCGGGACGGTAAACGCGGTAATTGGCTTGCTAGATTCCTCGAGCGGAATCTGAAAATACGCCTGGCTGAGATCGAGGGTCGAAATATATCGCGCGGCCCGTAATTTATCCAAAATACTTGACATAATTGGGAGCGGGTACGCGTCCTTTTTGGAAACCTCGTTCACTTTCCGAAAATCCAAACAAAACCGGTATTTGCCGTTAGATTTCTTAACCATCACGATCGGGCTCGACCATTCGCTGTTCGACGGTTCGATTATATCTTCCGCAAGAAGTTTGTCGACTTCGCGGTATATTGCCTCCTGAACTTTGGGCGAGACGGGATAGTACCGTTGTTTTATGGGACGGTTTTCCCCAACGTCAATCCGGTGCTTTGTCAAATCCGTTAGCCCAGGTAACGCGGCAAAATCCGTGAGTTCGGTTTCCAAAAATTCTCGTAACCGCCCCTGTTCATCCGCGGTTAAAATCTGTAACCCGCAACAGAGGGATTCACGGGAAACCGGACTGAAGGGGTGTTCCTCTCGCGGCCGCGACGCGAAATACCAAATCGCTCGATGATATTCGACCACGATACCGAATGTCGCTATGGCGTCAATTCCGAGTAGGAGGGGGTTCACGAGATTTTCTAAAACGTATGTGGTCATTTTCCGCGTTTCTTTCCCGATGCGTATCGCGAGATTTACCTGCTCGGAGGCTCGGTCTACCGACCCCGTGGCCAGGAGAAAGAAACAAGGGCGCTCCGCTGCGATAACCCTCCCGGTATTTCCTAATTCGTCGATCACCCGTTGGCTTATGAATGATACCGTCGACCCGGAATCGATAAGAGCGCGGAAAGATTTCCCCTCAATGTGAGCGTCGAGGATGAGGAGGGAGGGGCGCAACTCGCGAAAGTTCTCGTATTCGTGGTCGACTACGCGCGCCGAAATTAACGGGATTGGAGCCGCCCCGGTTCCCCCGAGCGGCTCCTCCGCCGGTTTTCCGACCCCGGGCCGCAACGCAGACAATCCGGAACTCGTACCCCTGGTCGCCCACACCCAAAGCAATGAATTCGTAATTGTTGGGGACAGACCCGGGACCTGTGGCCTGGTCGACGGCAATTCCAACACGTGTCGTTGGCCGACGGTTGTTTGTCCGACGGCCCAACGGCTCGGCGGGAATCGGTGTTCGTCGCCGTTCCCCGGCGCTCGGCGGGACGAAGCATATCGGACCGCGGTCGGGTGCGCTCGGTGTTGTTCGGCCCTTCCCGTGATCTCTCTGCGGGCGAGACGGCTCGCCTTACGGCGGTATTCTCCGATAGGGCCTCCCGGGGGTTGCGGGGACGAGAGGGCCCGGACTCATACCACGGTTCGCCGCGCGACTCCCCCCGCTCCTCGCTCACCATATTTACACGCTCGTATCGAGGGGGTACCGGATCTGAGTTTTTAGGGTTGCCCCCGGTCCGCGGGTGGTATCTTCGCGGATCGTACGCGAATTCCGCATAACTCTTTCCCGGAGTACGGTACGGGGCCGGGTCGGCGGGACGGAGGCGAACCTCGGCTTCTCGGAGTTCCCTTTCGAGATCCTCCAGCGAGGCTGCCAACCGTAGGGACACCACGGCGCGCAATTCCTCCCTTGCCCCCCAATATACAGTGTCGATTCGTTTAGACTCTGACCACGGTGTCGCGAGCCGTTTCATCATGACCCGCATAAGGGTCACGTAATCCCGGACCGGTTCGTCGCGGCCCTGCCTTCGCGTTAAGAGTTCGCGTTCCAGGCGTTCCTGGTAATCGGGACCAACGTAATTTTCCCGCCACGCGCGCACGAACTGATCCCACGTACGGAATTCGCTGCTGGTCTCATACCAGTGGGCGGCCATGCCGGAGAGACACATCGGCAAGCAGCGTAGGAGGTCGCGCTCATCTAAATCGGCGCATCCCCGCATGCGATCTAAACGCGTCAGGAACGCCTCGGGATCCTCTCCGGGCGCCCCGGAAAAATGCAAACGCCAGTCGCGCATGACCTCGTACGCCGCAGGCTTTCGCGTCCCCAAGGGCACGGCCCAGCCGGTGCCAGTTTCGTTCGTGCGGGTGGGACGGTGCAAATCCGCTTCCCGAGAGTGTCGAGGGGTCGGTACGGGGAGGGTCGCCATTGTGCGGTACAATGGGCCCCTCGGCAGATTTAGGGCCGATTTCGTATTTTCCGGAAAATGTTCGAATTTCTCCGGGAGGTCTGTTTTACGTCCGTCCCCTAGGGGTGGCCACGCATCCCTTCCCCCGTCTTCGCCCGAACACTCTTCGTAATCTGAACGCTCCTCGTCCGCCAACATTCTCGAGAATTTCTACGAACCGTAACCCAAACAAAGCGCGACCGTTGGTATGCCCGCGTTCGAAGTCGTAAACACGCGACGGCAGGGGCGCGCGGTCGTTCGGAATGTTTACGCGTTTACGACGGTTACTATTGAACCCCGTCCGAACTCGCTATCCCAACCGACCTGCCATTCAAACCCAAGCGATTATCTTTCAACAATAATCGGTGTCGGAATCGCGTCGCGTAAACAATTATTGTTCGCGATATTTACTTCTCGCTTTCGTATCGCTCCAACCGACCCTAACGGGGAACCTATTATCCCTATTTACGCGTTCCGGTCGCTACGCGATATGAAAGAAAAAAAAACAACAAAAAAAAAACAAAAAAAACAACCTACTGGAACTACACGTAAATCGCTAGCGGGAAACGCGGGGCACTTTCTTAGCCCAGCCACCTCACGTACACTCCACGTACACCAAATGATATATAATAAATTAACACAAATGCCACCCACTAAGATTTTACACAATTTTCGTTCTGTCGAGTTGGTTCGTCGTCGGAATTTGGATCGACCGTAGCCTAAGCGTCCCGCGACAGTTTCCCCGAATTCGCGAATCACGGAATCTCCTGCGCGAGTCCGTCGCTATTACCGTGCCTCTCTCCTTTCTCGGGAAGAGCCCTTTCGAGAGAGAGGTCCCTGTTCGGGCGCCAAATTGTAACGTCGTCCCTTTTTCGCCGCGTGTTAGGACGGGAATCGGGGACGACTCCGGGAATTTATAGGCTCGTAGGCCGGGCCGCGCTCGGCCGTGGCGATGCACGGTCCTCCCGGTACAAAGCGATCTCGGAAATTTCCCCGGAAAATAACGCACGACGAAATTACGTTACATGAGCCTTCTGCTCGGGCGCCAGGCACCGGAAAGGTGCCACGCGAAATCCGCGGAGGGAATCTCCGAGATGCGCGGAACGACGGAAAACGCGAAAGGGCCAATGGTTCGGACACGGGATAACGGGGGCAGCCCTCACGGCAGGGCGGATCGCGCAGGTTGTAATAACGAGAGATGACGTCGGCTCTATTAGGTCTTTTATTATAAAATCGGGTCGTTTACAAGCACCCGGCCACGTGGCCGCACCCGAGAGCCCGCGCTCTTTGTACAATTATTGCGAGAAGGTGGAAGACTCGCCGCGCGTGGTCATTCGTTAAAACGTGATTCTCCGCACGAGTACGGTTATACGGTACAGTATTCCGTCCGTCGGAACGGAATCTCGCGGCACGCTGGTGGTCGGCGCGATAACAAGGGGACTGTCGCGGTTTTCTCGCACGGACATACGGAACGCATACACGATGTTCGGAACGGCGCAGATGTAATTACGCGGTACGATCGATCCCTTTTCCAATTACGACTGGGACGGATTCCCCCGAGGAAGACGTCGCGAAGGGCCTTTTACCGGTTGTCTCAAAACGCCGACGGTTCGGCGTGAGGGATATCGCTCGAGACGGTGGCCCGTCTCGGCGCGCGAAACCTGGAGAACGCGACGGGGAACACCCGCCTCGCTCCCCCGCGAAATCTTCGAACCAACTCGCGAGAATAAAACGCCCCAAGAAGGGTCGGACAGAAGGACCACTGCGCGGACTTACCGTTTCCGTAGTTCGGGATTGGGACGGTCAATTCAGAAGTCTCTAATTCTCCGGATTATTGCCCCTCGTCCAAAAGCTCCTAGTCCGGAACGTTGGCGAAATCTCGTGATCGGATGGCCGGAAACACGGGCGTTTTGGGAACACGGAACACGCGGGGCGCGAGCGTTTATCGTCGGAACGCGAGACTCGGAACTTCGTAACGTGACGTATTCAAGCGGGAGGTACCACGACAGTGATCCTTCGGAATTCGTAGTTCGGTCGCGAGGACTAGGTATCCCCACTCCTCGTCCTAGTGCCGATTTTTCCCTAATGGCGCGCGCCTCTCGCGAGTTTCCGGGAGCACAGGATCGTATACTCGAGGAATACGCGGGCCCCGAACCCTCTTGGGAAATTCTTTCCCGAATCGCGAAAGGAGGCAGATTCGCGATCTGCACCGATGGGTCCGCTTACACCACCCTCGCCGGGACCCCTTTCAAGTGGCTGAGGTGAGGCGGCGGCAGGACCGCGACAAAATGTCTGGATGTTCGGTGAGGGGGGTCCTCGTCCTGCAGCTCGCCTCTCGGTGTCTCGTCCCATCCGAAGAAGTTACCGGTACCGGGTTTCCTGGTCCTCCTGGGTCGCCATCGTCGAGTATTCCTGCGAATGTGCCATACTCGGCGCGCGGAAATTCGTTATTTTGTATCCCGGGGTGATTTTGTACTTCCTCGGGGAGCACCTCCTGCCCTTTCGAACAGTCGTAATTGGCGCCAACGGCAGCCCGGTCCCTTCGCCGTTCGCGGAAATACGAAGAAGTGACGTCGCCAAAATTGCAACGTCACAGCTAATAACTCGGTAAATAATAGTAGTAGCGAGTTTGGTGTTATGATATATATTGTTAGAAACCGTCTATATTACAGTGATATCACGTCGACAATCGTCTAGGACCGATACGGAAAAAGTTTCCTCGTAGCGGAGGGACTTAGAAAAATTTCCAGAGTTTTGTCGACGGAGTAGTACATCCGTCCATTATTTGCTAATAACTCGGTAAATAATAGTAGTAGCGAGTTTGGTGTTATGATATATATTGTTAGAAACCGTCTATATTACAGTGATATTACGTCGACAATTGCCTAGGACCGATACGGAAAAAGTTTCCTCTTAGCGGAGGGACTTAGAAAAATTTACGTCCAACGTCCGACGGAGTAGTACATCCGTCCATTATTTGCTAATAACTCGGTAAATAATAGTAGTAGCGAGTTTGGTGTTATGATATATATTGTTAGAAACCGTCTATATTACAGTGATATCACGTCGACAATCGCCTAGGACCGATACGGAAAAAGTTTCCTCTTAGCGGAGGGACTTAGAAAAATGTTCGTCCAACGTCCGACGAAGTAGTACATCCGTCCATTATTTGCTAATAACTCAGTAAATAATAGTAGTAGCGAGTTTGGTGTTATGATATATATTGTTAGAAACCGTCTATATTACAGTGATATCACGTCGACAATCGCCTAGGACCGATACGGAAAAAGTTTCCTCTTAGCGGAGGGACTTAGAAAAATTTTCGTCCAACGTCCGACGGAGTAGTACATCCGTCCATTATTTGCTTATAACTCGGAAAATAATAGTAGTAGCGAGTTTGGTGTTATGATATATATTGTTAGACACCGTCTATATTACAGTGATATCACGTCGACAATCGCCTAGGACCGATACGGAAAAATTTTCCTCTTAGCGGAGGGACTTAGAAAAATTTCCAGAGTTCTGTCGACGGAGTAGTACACCCGTCCATTATTTGCTAATAACTCGGTAAATAATAGTAGTAGCGAGTTTGGTGTTATGATATATATTGTTAGAAACCGTCTATATTACAGTGATATCACGTCGACAATCGTCTAGGACCGATACGGAAAAAGTTTCCTCTTAGCGGTGGGGTTTAGAAAAGTGTTCGTCCAACGTCCGACGGAGTAGTACACCCGTCCATTATTTGCTAATAACTCGGTAAATAATAGTAGTAGCGAGTTTGGTGTTATGATATATATTGTTAGAAACCGTCTATATTACAGGGATATTACGTCGACAATTGCCTAGGACCGATACGGAAAAAGTTTCCTCTTAGCGGTGGGGCTTAGAAAAGTGTTCGTCCAACGTCCGACGGAGTAGTACATCCGTCCATTATTTGCTAATAACTCGGTAAATAATAGTAGTAGCGAGTTTGGTGTTATGATATATATTGTTAGAAACCGTCTATATTACAGTGATATCACGTCGAAAATCGTCTAGGACCGATACGTGAAAAGTTTCCTCTTAGCGGTGGGGCTTAGAAAAATGTTCGTCCAACGTCCGACGGAGTAGTACATCCGTCCATTATTAGCTAATAACTCGGTAAATAATAGTAGTAGCGAGTTTGGTGTTATGATATATATTGTTAGAAACCGTCTATATTACAGTGATATCGGGTCGAAAATCGTCTAGGACCGATACGGAAAAAGTTTCCTCTTAGCGGTGGGACTTAGAAAAATTTACGTCCAACGTCCGACGGAGTAGTACATCCGTCCATTATTTGCTAATAACTCGGTAAATAATAGTAGTAGCGAGTTTGGTGTTATGATATATATTGTCAGAAACCGTCTATATTACAGTGATATCACGTCGACAATCGTCTAGGACCGATACGGAAAAATTTTCCTTGTTACGTGCTAGTGCTTTGTAACAAGGCCTGCGTAAGGGCGGATCTGTTCGCAATTTCGCTCGAGGAGGGGCCAAAACGGAGCAACGAAGGTTGAGGTGGATACTCAAGGTTTCTTGACACAACTGGTATTAACAATATTTATTAACGTATAAAAATAACATCGGCTGACTCTTAATACTATCTTAAAGTTAATACTATTTACAATATTTTCGACGGGGGAGCAGGGAACAATTTACGTGAATAATACTTAATGCGGGGGTCTGATTCTACTGCTTTGCTAAAGTCTGGAACGCTCGTTGAAGGGAGTGAAATGGGGGTGAGCTTCCAGGTGGGAAGGGGGAGTGGCTCGATGGGTGGCGATGATATCTCTTCCTTCTTGTTGGTGATGTCGTCTTCTTCTTTTTCTAGTCCTCCTGGACTCGATTGGAATAGCAGCTTCTTTAGTTGATTAAGCTGATAGCGGCGTCCTCCGCGCCTGGTCTTCTTCTTCTTTAATGTTCGCGAAATTATGACACCGGTCATTACTTATATCTTTAAAGTGAATTTCTGATTATGGGGCAGCGTCTTCGTCTGCGTCCTCGTGCTAGTGACACGCACCGAGAGCAAGATCGGGAGGCTGGGGTCGAGATGTCTAAGCGGTTGCTTGTAGAGATCTTTTTCCGATTTCGGCTTTCGCCGCTAGGATACTTATAGGGGAGGCCGAATATTTTTAGCAGCGAGAAAGCTGGTCCTCGAGGGTGTATCTAAGAGGGGTCAATTTTTGTAGCGAGAAAGAATGTTGGGGCCTTGTCCATCTATTTTCCCGAAAAGGAACTAAAAGGTACGGAGGGAGAAAAAGCAACAGTGGCTGTGAGAACGAGTAGGACGGAGCGCGATAAGAGTGAAAGAGATGGCGAGATTGTACGTTGAGCGGTTGCGAGAGTGAAAGCGCTAGCCTTGTATTCGGCTGTGCGTGCGAGCGAGGCGGTATCTGTTTAGAAAGAGACGGGAGATGCAATGGGTGCGAGTGAGAGCGCACTGGCCATTGGTGTGAGTGCGAGAGCACTAGCGCTGAGAATCAACTAGTGCGAGTGAGAGGTTCTGGGCTACGAGTGCGAGAGAGATAGCGCTACTTCGTAGTTTCTCTCTGATTTCTGAGATGTCGCTGGTGTTTTAGGTAGGGCGTGATTGTCGGTAAGACGCTGAAGGTAAGTTCGCTGATATGATAATATATAGGCGGTGGGTAACCGAGAGACGAACGGTAACATCTGTAATGTAGATATATTACTGGCAGTTGGTAATGTACGAGTTTGAAGCGGTTGTTGAACGCCACGCGAGGTGTAGCTTTAAGATATACATATATAAAAGAACGCAATATGAAATAAGTTGTTAATTATAAGAATGAAAGAACGTGTGTGTAATATATGTATATATGTATAAGAACGCATAAGATATATAAGAAAACGCATGATGTATGTAAAAGAACGCAATATATATATATATGTTTGATAAATAATAAGACGCAAAATGATTATTATAATTATAAGGAACGCATAATAATGTAATATATATATATGTTGTTAAATAATGTACTTTAGATAATTGTAAATTAACGAAGGTAAGTGAAGATATAATCGTACTAATAAGAGAATGATCGTCGTATATAGTATATGTATTTTATGAATGAACGTATATGTATGTAATTTATGAATGGATATTTACATGTGTGCGTACGTGTAGCGCGGGACTCTAGGTTGCGCGTGACATACGAGTGAGAACGCGTCGCAAGCTTCACGGGCGCGAGAGAGACGTACGTGAAAGCTTTATGAATGAAATTGTAACGGGATCGTTCCTGTGTGAATGACGCGTGACAGGAACGCTCGTGTGAGGGGGACGCAAACCGGTTGTAGCTGCGGGTGCGAGAGAGAAAGCGATAGCCGCGTGTGCGAGTGAGAACGCGGTCTTATGTTGACCATGGGTGCGAGTGAGACGGAGTTAGTATGGTAGACTCTGCGCGTGCGAGAGAGAGGTACTATGTGTTGGTGCGAGAGAGACAGAGCTCTTGGGGTCAGCGGCATGCGAGTGGTGGGGGTTAGCCGCGTTCAGCGTCAGGCAGGAGCGTCGGAAGTGCGGTTTCTGTGCGGCTTGCGGCGACTCGTTGCGTTTCCTGCATGAAATGCACGGGAACGTGACACCTCCCTCCCGGGGGAAAAATTTAAAATTCGCAGAATTTTAAATTTTAACATTCCTCTCCAGGGGAGCTGGAATCCTCGAAATTCTGCATCTGTCCATATGTAATATGCTTGGTTTTCCTTTAATATATACTTTGATATTATTATTAGGTAATATTTCTATTACTCTATACGGGCCTGAATACTGGTCGCTAAACTTGTTTTTCCTTAAGGCCAAGGCAAAGATGCTATCTCCTATCTTCAATTGTTGCGGGTGAATTTTCTTGTCGTAGTAATATTTTGATCTCTCTTTCGCTGCCATTAGATTGCTTCTTGCTCTGTTTTGAAGGTCGTGGAGATTTTTTATATGTTCTATCAACTGTGTCACATATGTTTCCTCGTTTTCATCCTTTAATATTTCATTCGTAAGTGGTGGTCGGGCGATGTCTCCGAATATCAAATGATGCGGTGTGAATTTGGTTCCTTCATGAATGCTTGTATTATATGCGAAGATGGCTGCATTTATGCAGTCGTCCCATTGGCTTTTATTTCCAATGTAGTGTTTTAAATATTCTACGAAGACATGGTGAGCCCTTTCCAATGAACCGTTAGTTTGGGGATGATAAGGTGACGTTAAAACATGTTGAATCTTAAATTTTTTCAGCATATGTTTCATTATGGAGCTCATGAAATTTTTCCCTCTGTCTGTCAAAAGGCATTTTGGCGTACCGAATTTGTATATGAAATTATTTAAAAATGCTTGGGCTATTGTTTTTGCGGATCCATCCGGGATTGGGATGGCCAGAGAATATTTGGTTAATAGATCCTGTATTGTCAAAAGATATTTATTATGTTTGTATGTGACTGGCAGTGGTCCTACCATGTCCATTGAAATCTTGTCAAATGCCTTTCCTGGCGTGTCGGTGAGAGTCATTGGTTGTTTGTTTTTAACTCTTACTAATTTTTTTAATTGGCAGTTTAGGCAATTTTGAATGAAATTTTGAACGTCTTTCTTCATGTTTTCCCAGTAAAAGTACTGGCGAATCCTATTGTACGTTTTTGTAACGCCTTTGTGTCCTGCTGGTGTGGCGGCATGGAATTCTTCTAATATTCGGTATCTTTTTGACAATAGTGGAATTTTCACGAGATTTTTACAAACGGTGATTTGAACTGGTGCATTTAGGAATTTTTCTTCTAGCTGTTCTTTTAGGCTAGAGTAATTTATTTTATCTGTTTTTGCGGGATAGCTGATGGAAAACGAACTGATTGCTTCTTCGTAAATAATGTCTTGCAATTTGCCGAAGCTTTTCTTTAATATCTCCTTGTCGACAAATTCTTCCGGTCTCTTAGCTATGGGCAATGCAATATACTTTCTTCTATTTATTGTCTTCACATCTGGCCTTCCTAATTTTAAATTAATGTGCAGCGGTAGTTTAGCAAAATCTTGAATCAGGCGTGCGCCTTCGTCAAACGGATCTCCTGCCGTGGTAATAAAATAAACGATGTTGTCCTTTCTCATATATAAACAATCTCTGGATTCGGTAATATTATTCAAGGGATAATCTTCTTCGATTTCCGAGTCCGTCTCGGAGAGATTTCCCTCGTCGGAGGAAGATAATTCCTCGCTTCCGTCAGGCGGTTCTGGCGGCGGTTTGGGAATCGGTGGTTGTTTAACCTTTTTCTTCCGTTTGTCTGCCCTAGGGTTGTAGACTGATCCGGATGATGCTGGTGAATCGAAGGAGGATGAAGAATCGTTGTCGTCTGAATTATTTTGAATGTCTTCCGCGTCTTCCGGAGTAACTGGAGGTTCTGTACTGTGCCGAGCCCCTAAGGACGGCAACCGGTTGTCCTCGCAGCTGTCCGTTGTGGAAGGAAATTCTGACGTTTCTCGGCGGTCCGGCGAGTCGAGCGCTGGTCGAGCCCCTAAGGACGGCAGCCCGCTGTCTTCGTGTTTGTTCGGAGCGTCGGAATTTACAGAGGATTCATCTGAGCTTCCTGGAAGGTTCGGTGTCGGCCGAGGCCCTAAGGACGGCATTCCGTTATCCGGGCAGGTGCTCGATGTCTCTGGGAGATTAATGGGAGGCCCTTCGAGATTTCCCGGAAGATTAGAAGCTGGCCGAGGCCCTAAGGACGGCAGCTGAATATTCTCCGAGGAAGTTTCTCTTTCCAGGGAAGTTCTCCTTCTTCTTCTTCTTTCTTCGTTGGAGCGGGGCGGAGTTATTGATGAACCCGTAGTTTCCTCTAAGGTTGGAAGCAAGGGGGAGGCACCCGGGGAGGAGGGGGGATCCTCCTCTCCGAAGAACTCGGCCAATCCTTCCCACGGATTCTCTTCCACCTCTCCATCCGAACGAGCGTTCGTTACTAATACTTGGGGGTTTCGTGACAAAGCGTCAGCATTATAATTTATCTTTCCCGGTTTGTACTTAATTTGATACTCGAACTCGGCAAGCTTTAGTCGCCAACGGACGAGCCGGGACGTGGGATCTTTCACCCTGTGCAACCAGACCAGTGGTTGGTGGTCTGTGACTAACAAGAACTGTTTTCCGTATAAATAAGGTCGGAAGTGCTGTGTACAATAAACAATGGCGAGGAGCTCTTTTTCGATGGTCGAATAGTTCATTTCGGCTGGATTTAACGAGCGAGATGCGAAGGCTACAGGTAAATCGTTTCCAATTTCACCTTGACTGAGAATGCCTCCGATGGCGTGATTCGAAGCGTCTGTTGTTACTATAAATTGTTTACTAAAATCCGGATACTGGAGTACCGGTTGTTGGCATAATGCTTTCTTTAAATGTGTGAATGCTTTTTCCTGTTCTTCTTGCCAGCGGAATTTTGTGCCTTTCTTTAAGAGTGATGTTAGTGGTTTCGATATGCCGGAGAAATTCTGTATAAATCGACGATAATATCCACTAAGGCCAAGGAACTGTTTTATGTTACGCGGTGTGCGGGGTGTCGGAAAATTTTCAATTGCTGAGATTTTACTAGGATCTGGTTTAATACCAGATTCTGAGATTATGTGGCCCAAGTAATGCACTTCTCTGCATAAGAACTTACATTTCTCGGGTTGAAGACGGAGGTTGGCGGATTTTAATCTATTGGCTAGTTTATTAAATTTTATCGCATGTTCTTGAAGAGAACTCGCGTATAGGACAATGTCGTCCATGTAAACGAACATTTCTGTTCCTTGCAGGCCGGTGAGTACGGTATCCATTAATTTTTGAAAGGTAGCAGGGGCATTTTTTAATCCAAAAGGCATACGTGAAAATTGATAGTGACCGTAAGGGGAAGAAAAAGCGGTTTTCTCTGCATCCGATGGATTCATTGGGATTTGGTGAAATCCCGAAGCAAGATCTAGCACACTGAAATATTTAGCTCCTCCGAGCTGATCTAAAATATCTACGATGTTAGGTAAAGGGTACGCGTCGCCAATTGTTTTTTCATTTAGGTGCCGAAAATCGATAACCATTCTCCAACGTTTATTGCCAGCGGCGTCTGGTTTTTTGGGAACTATCCAGACGGGAGAATTGTACGGTGATGAAGATTTTTCTATTATATTTTGTTCTAACAATTCCGAAATTTGTTTATGGATTTCTTGTTTATGAATAGGGGGAAATCTGTATTGCTTAATGTTCACAGGGCTGCTATCGGTAGTAATAATTTTGTGCGAAGTTAAATTTGTTGCAGGCAATTTATCGTTTTTGCAGAAAAATATTTCGTGGTTTTCTAGTACTAACTTTTCAATATGCTCTTTTTCTTCTTTATTCAAATGAGACGTGCTTATTTCTTTAAAAATTTCCTTAATTTTTCCGGTAACTGAGTTGACATTATAACAATATTTCACGGGTAATTTTTCCTCTTCTTGGGAATTTTTAATTTTCTCGATTTCTACGAGTTTCAATTGGGGGATTATCGCGTCAAACTCTAGCTCCGATGAGTTAAATATTTTTATAAATGCACGTCCATTCGTATTCTTTACCACGCAGTCTCCTGCAAAAATATTATGTCCGATAGTCAACCGAGGAATATAACCAATTTCTACTTCTGGATTTTTAACAAATATCGGAATGGTTGTTATGCTTCTAGCTGGCACTTTTATTTTTAGAGGATCAGAGAAGGGAATCTGTTCTGAACCGAGCGAGAGACAACGATTTTGATAACAAATAGTGGCATTAGATTTCCGTAAAAATTCGGATCCTAAGATCGCGGGATACGGTATGGGAAAGTCACTTGGGACTACATGGAAAACGTGGTCTTTATTATTAATTCGAATTTTTAGAGATCCTAACGTTTCTACTACTTGGGGAGTTATGCCACTTAATTTTAAAATTTCATATTTTTTCAATAGTATTTTCTCGACTCGATTTTGTTTTATAAGATTCGGTTCTGCTCCTGTATCGATAAGAAATTCTGTTTTGCCTATAGGGGGTGCCAGGTCTAATGTAATAACGGCGTCGAAATTTCCTTTCATATGGAAGGTTCTTCCGACTCCTGAATAACGCGTGTTGGACGCTCTGGGATTTTCTCTCGCCGGGCGTCCGTCGGCGGGAGATTTTCGCGGTTTCCCGAGGCGGGTTGCCTATTTTGGGGGTTTCGGAAGCACTGTGAAGCGACGTGCCCGAGCCGATTGCAATAACTGCATTGTTTAGGAGGGGATTGAAGAGGTCGAGCATTCTGCACATTTCTAGGAGGCAATGCATTTCTTGGAATAAACGGGGGAGCCGCGGAATTTAATGAGGCTTTCAGACGAGCCTGTTCTTGATCCATTTCATTGGATATAATTATCGCGTGATTGTACGCGTCGAGGAGTGTATTGTAACCTTTGAATTTTAGTAAAATTTGCATAGTGGAAGGCAGGCCACGGACGAAGCATTCTAATGTGAATTTATCTATATCTGGATCCGGTGTACGATTTTCCTGTCGCTCCGCATCTCGTATTGAAACTTTTAAATTTTTCACTCGTTGTATATAATCTATAATATGCTCCGTTGGATTTTTAAAAATGTCCGACAGTAATCCACGGTAAAAATACGATGACTTCTGGGGTAGTAATTTAATCCGAAGTGAATCTAACAGTGCATCTACCGTAAGAAATTTCTCTTCCTCGATAATGCAATATGCTCTGCCAAATATCTTCGTACGTATTGCTTTTACTAAATCTGGCTCTTGAGCCGGTGAAAGAGCGTCCCGTGCTCGTCGGCAGGCTTGGAAAAACCTGTCGATCGACAAATTAGTACCGGAGAAAGTTGGGATTTCCGATATAACGTCGTGGACTCTAAGTGAAAATGTTTGTGACGGTGATTCTACGTTTTTAACCGGGCTGTCTGGAATTTTAACAATGGTCGGCGTTTCCTCTATTTGTGCCTCTAAATTTAATATTTTTGCCTTCATGGCTCCAATTATTTCTTGTAATTCAAGCAATCTGTTCCCCTCTTCTTTTCTGATTTGTTGCTTTTCCCCTTCTAAAAATTCTTCAAAATTTTTCTGAGTATTTCTAAATTGTTCTTCTTGTTCTATTAATCTTTTTTCCCTTGACTTTAATTGATCAGTTAGCATTTCGAGTTCAGCTTCATTGAGTGTATTAGACCGTGTGATCGGCATTTTGAAAAAATGATTCTACTTTTAATCGCGTGTATGTCAAAAAACCTCCTTAAAATTTCCTCGTTTATCGTGTCCGGGGGTTTTTCCTCCTCGAAATTTGAACGAAATCCTACCGCTCTGTCACCAAAAATGTTGGCCTGTTACGTGCTAGTGCTTTGTAACAAGGCCTGCGTAAGGGCGGATCTGTTCGCAATTTCGCTCGAGGAGGGGCCAAAACGGAGCAACGAAGGTTGAGGTGGATACTCAAGGTTTCTTGACACAACTGGTATTAACAATATTTATTAACGTATAAAAATAACATCGGCTGACTCTTAATACTATCTTAAAGTTAATACTATTTACAATATTTTCGACGGGGGAGCAGGGAACAATTTACGTGAATAATACTTAATGCGGGGGTCTGATTCTACTGCTTTGCTAAAGTCTGGAACGCTCGTTGAAGGGAGTGAAATGGGGGTGAGCTTCCAGGTGGGAAGGGGGAGTGGCTCGATGGGTGGCGATGATATCTCTTCCTTCTTGTTGGTGATGTCGTCTTCTTCTTTTTCTAGTCCTCCTGGACTCGATTGGAATAGCAGCTTCTTTAGTTGATTAAGCTGATAGCGGCGTCCTCCGCGCCTGGTCTTCTTCTTCTTTAATGTTCGCGAAATTATGACACCGGTCATTACTTATATCTTTAAAGTGAATTTCTGATTATGGGGCAGCGTCTTCGTCTGCGTCCTCGTGCTAGTGACACGCACCGAGAGCAAGATCGGGAGGCTGGGGTCGAGATGTCTAAGCGGTTGCTTGTAGAGATCTTTTTCCGATTTCGGCTTTCGCCGCTAGGATACTTATAGGGGAGGCCGAATATTTTTAGCAGCGAGAAAGCTGGTCCTCGAGGGTGTATCTAAGAGGGGTCAATTTTTGTAGCGAGAAAGAATGTTGGGGCCTTGTCCATCTATTTTCCCGAAAAGGAACTAAAAGGTACGGAGGGAGAAAAAGCAACAGTGGCTGTGAGAACGAGTAGGACGGAGCGCGATAAGAGTGAAAGAGATGGCGAGATTGTACGTTGAGCGGTTGCGAGAGTGAAAGCGCTAGCCTTGTATTCGGCTGTGCGTGCGAGCGAGGCGGTATCTGTTTAGAAAGAGACGGGAGATGCAATGGGTGCGAGTGAGAGCGCACTGGCCATTGGTGTGAGTGCGAGAGCACTAGCGCTGAGAATCAACTAGTGCGAGTGAGAGGTTCTGGGCTACGAGTGCGAGAGAGATAGCGCTACTTCGTAGTTTCTCTCTGATTTCTGAGATGTCGCTGGTGTTTTAGGTAGGGCGTGATTGTCGGTAAGACGCTGAAGGTAAGTTCGCTGATATGATAATATATAGGCGGTGGGTAACCGAGAGACGAACGGTAACATCTGTAATGTAGATATATTACTGGCAGTTGGTAATGTACGAGTTTGAAGCGGTTGTTGAACGCCACGCGAGGTGTAGCTTTAAGATATACATATATAAAAGAACGCAATATGAAATAAGTTGTTAATTATAAGAATGAAAGAACGTGTGTGTAATATATGTATATATGTATAAGAACGCATAAGATATATAAGAAAACGCATGATGTATGTAAAAGAACGCAATATATATATATATGTTTGATAAATAATAAGACGCAAAATGATTATTATAATTATAAGGAACGCATAATAATGTAATATATATATATGTTGTTAAATAATGTACTTTAGATAATTGTAAATTAACGAAGGTAAGTGAAGATATAATCGTACTAATAAGAGAATGATCGTCGTATATAGTATATGTATTTTATGAATGAACGTATATGTATGTAATTTATGAATGGATATTTACATGTGTGCGTACGTGTAGCGCGGGACTCTAGGTTGCGCGTGACATACGAGTGAGAACGCGTCGCAAGCTTCACGGGCGCGAGAGAGACGTACGTGAAAGCTTTATGAATGAAATTGTAACGGGATCGTTCCTGTGTGAATGACGCGTGACAGGAACGCTCGTGTGAGGGGGACGCAAACCGGTTGTAGCTGCGGGTGCGAGAGAGAAAGCGATAGCCGCGTGTGCGAGTGAGAACGCGGTCTTATGTTGACCATGGGTGCGAGTGAGACGGAGTTAGTATGGTAGACTCTGCGCGTGCGAGAGAGAGGTACTATGTGTTGGTGCGAGAGAGACAGAGCTCTTGGGGTCAGCGGCATGCGAGTGGTGGGGGTTAGCCGCGTTCAGCGTCAGGCAGGAGCGTCGGAAGTGCGGTTTCTGTGCGGCTTGCGGCGACTCGTTGCGTTTCCTGCATGAAATGCACGGGAACGTGACATCCTCTTAGCGGTGGGACTTAGAAAAATTTCCAGAGTTTTGTCGACGGAGTAGTACACCCGTCCATTATTTGCTAATAACTCGGTAAATAATAGTAGTAGCGAGTTTGGTGTTATGATATATATTGTTAGAAACCGTCTATATTACAGTGATATCACGTCGACAATCGCCTAGGACCGATACGGAAAAAGTTTCCTCTTAGCGGAGGGACTTAGAAAAATTTTCGTCCAACGTCCGACGGAGTAGTACATCCGTCCATTATTTGCTTATAACTCGGTAAATAATAGTAGTAGCGAGTTTGGTGTTATGATATATATTGTTAGAAACCGTCTATATTACAGTGATATTACGTCGACAATTGCCTAGGACCGATACGGAAAAAGTTTCCTCTTAGCGGTGGGGCTTAGAAAAGTGTTCGTCCAACGTCCGACGGAGTAGTACATCCGTCCATTATTTGCTAATAACTCGGTAAATAATAGTAGTAGCGAGTTTGGTGTTATGATATATATTGTTAGAAACCGTCTATATTACAGTGATATCGGGTCGAAAATCGTCTAGGACCGATACGGAAAAAGTTTCCTCTTAGCGGTGGGACTTAGAAAAATTTTCGTCCAACGTCCGACGGAGTAGTACACCCGTCCATTATTTGCTAATAACTCGGTAAATAATAGTAGTAGCGAGTTTGGTGTTATGATATATATTGTTAGAAACCGTCTATATTACAGTGATATCACGTCGAAAATCGTCTAGGACCGATACGTGAAAAGTTTCCTCTTAGCGGTGGGGCTTAGAAAAATGTTCGTCCAACGTCCGACGGAGTAGTACATCCGTCCATTATTAGCTAATAACTCGGTAAATAATAGTAGTAGCGAGTTTGGTGTTATGATATATATTGTTAGAAACCGTCTATATTACAGTGATATTACGTCGACAATTGCCTAGGACCGATACGGAAAAAGTTTCCTCTTAGCGGTGGGGCTTAGAAAAGTGTTCGTCCAACGTCCGACGGAGTAGTACATCCGTCCATTATTTGCTAATAACTCGGTAAATAATAGTAGTAGCGAGTTTGGTGTTATGATATATATTGTCAGAAACCGTCTATATTACAGTGATATCACGTCGACAATCGTCTAGGACCGATACGGAAAAATTTTCCTCTTAGCGGTGGGACTTAGAAAAGTGTTCGTCCAACGTCCGACGGAGTAGTACATCCGTCCATTATTTGCTAATAACTCGGTAAATAATAGTAGTAGCGAGTTTGGTGTTATGATATATATTGTTAGAAACCGTCTATATTACAGTGATATCACGTCGAAAATCGTCTAGGACCGATACGGAAAAAGTTTCCTCTTAGCGGTGGGACTTAGAAAAATTTTCGTCCAACGTCCGACGGAGTAGTACACCCGTCCATTATTTGCTAATAACTCGGTAAATAATAGTAGTAGCGAGTTTGGTGTTATGATATATATTGTTAGAAACCGTCTATATTACAGTGATATCACGTCGACAATCGCCTAGGACCGACACGGAAAAAGTTTCCTCTTAGCGGTGGGACTTGGAAAAATTTCCAGAGTTTTGTCGACGGAGTAGTACATCCGTCCATTATTTGCTAATAACTCGGTAAATAATAGTAGTAGCGAGTTTGGTGTTATGATATATATTGTCAGAAACCGTCTATATTACAGTGATATCACGTCGACAATCGTCTAGGACCGATACGGAAAAATTTTCCTCTTAGCGGTGGGGCTTAGAAAAATGTTCGTCCAACGTCGGACGGAGTAGTACATCCGTCCATTATTTGCTAATAACTCGGTAAATAATAGTAGTAGCGAGTTTGGTGTTATGATATATATTGTTAGAAACCGTCTATATTACAGTGATATCACGTCGACAATCGCCTAGGACCGATACGGAAAAAGTTTCCTCTTAGCGGAGGGACTTAGAAAAATGTTCGTCCAACGTCCGACGGAGTAGTACATCCGTCCATTATTAGCTAATAACTCGGTAAATAATAGTAGTAGCGAGTTTGGTGTTATGATATATATTGTTAGAAACCGTCTATATTACAGTGATATCACGTCGACAATCGTCTAGGACCGATACGGAAAAAGTTTCCTCGTAGCGGAGGGACTTAGAAAAATTTCCAGAGTTTTGTCGACGGAGTAGTACATCCGTCCATTATTTGCTAATAACTCGGTAAATAATAGTAGTAGCGAGTTTGGTGTTATGATATATATTGTTAGAAACCGTCTATATTACAGTGATATCACGTCGACAATCGCCTAGGACCGATACGGAAAAAGTTTCCTCTTAGCGGAGGGACTTAGAAAAATTTTCGTCCAACGTCCGACGGAGTAGTAGATCCGTCCATTATTTGCTTATAACTCAGTAAATAATAGTAGTAGCGAGTTTGGTGTTATGATATATATTGTTAGAAACCGTCTATATTACAGTGATATCACGTCGACAATCGCCTAGGACCGATACGGAAAAATTTTCCTCTTAGCGGAGGGACTTAGGAAAATTTCCAGAGTTTTGTCGACGGAGTAGTACACCCGTCCATTATTTGCTAATAACTCGGTAAATAATAGTAGTAGCGAGTTTGGTGTTATGATATATATTGTTAGAAACCGTCTATATTACAGTGATATCACGTCGACAATCGTCTAGGACCGATACGGAAAAAGTTTCCTCTTAGCGGTAGGGTTTAGAAAAGTGTTCGTCCAACGTCCGACGGAGTAGTACACCCGTCCATTATTTGCTAATAACTCGGTAAATAATAGTAGTAGCGAGTTTGGTGTTATGATATATATTGTTAGAAACCGTCTATATTACAGTGATATCACGTCGAAAATCGTCTAGGACCGATACGGAAAAAGTTTCCTCTTAGCGGTGGGGCTTAGAAAAATTTCCAGAGTTTTGTCGACGGAGTAGTACACCCGTCCATTATTTGCTAATAACTCGGTAAATAATAGTAGTAGCGAGTTTGGTGTTGTGATATATATTGTTAGAAACCGTCTATATTACAGTGATATCGCGTCGAAAATCGTCTAGGACCGATACGGAAAAAGTTTCCTCTTAGCGGTGGGGCTTAGAAAAATGTTCGTCCAACATCCGACGGAGTAGTACATCCGTCCATTATTAGCTAGTAACTCGGTAAATAATAGTAGTAGCGAGTTTGGTGTTATGATATATATTGTTAGAAACCGCCTATATTACAGTGATATCGGGTCGAAAATCGTCTAGGACCGATACGGAAAAAGTTTCCTCTTAGCGGTGGGGCTTAGAAAAATTTCCAGAGTTTTGTCGACGGAGTAGTACACCCGTCCATTATTTGCTAATAACTCGGTAAATAATAGTAGTAGCGAGTTTGGTGTTGTGATATATATTGTTAGAAACCGTCTATATGACAGTGATATCGCGTCGAAAATCGTCTAGGACCGATACGGAAAAAGTTTCCTCTTAGCGGTGGGGCTTAGAAAAATGTTCGTCCAACATCCGACGGAGTAGTACATCCGTCCATTATTAGCTAATAACTCGGTAAATAATAGTAGTAGCGAGTTTGGTGTTATGATATATATGGTTAGAAACCGTCTATATTACAGTGATATCACGTCGAAAATCGTCTAGGACCGATACGGAAAAAGTTTCCTCTTAGCGGTGGGGCTTAGAAAAATGTTCGTCCAACATCCGACGGAGTAGTACATCCGTCCATTATTAGCTAATAACTCGGTAAATAATAGTAGTAGCGAGTTTGGTGTTATGATATATATTGTTAGAAACCGTCTATATTACAGTGATATCGGGTCGAAAATCGTCTAGGACCGATACGGAAAAAGTTTCCTCTTAGCGGTGGGGTTTAGAAAAGTGTTCGTCCAACGTCCGACGGAGTAGTACACCCGTCCATTATTTGCTAATAACTCGGTAAATAATAGTAGTAGCGAGTTTGGTGTTATGATATATATTGTTAGAAACCGTCTATATTACAGTGATATCACGTCGAAAATCGTCTAGGACCGATACGGAAAAAGTTTCCTCTTAGCGGTGGGGCTTAGAAAAATTTCCAGAGTTTTGTCGACGGAGTAGTACACCCGTCCATTATTTGCTAATAACTCGGTAAATAATAGTAGTAGCGAGTTTGGTGTTATGATATATATTGTTAGAAACCGTCTATATTACAGTGATATCGCGTCGAAAATCGTCTAGGACCGAGACGGAAAAAGTTTCCTCTTAGCGGTGGGGCTTAGAAAAGTGTTCGTCCAACGTCCGACGGAGTAGTACATCCGTCCATTATTTGCTTATAACTCAGTAAATAATAGTAGTAGCGAGTTTGGTGTTATGATATATATTGTTAGAAACCGTCTATATTACAGTGATATCACGTCGACAATCGCCTAGGACCGATACGGAAAAATTTTCCTCTTAGCGGAGGGACTTAGGAAAATTTCCAGAGTTTTGTCGACGGAGTAGTACACCCGTCCATTATTTGCTAATAACTCGGTAAATAATAGTAGTAGCGAGTTTGGTGTTATGATATATATTGTTAGAAACCGTCTATATTACAGTGATATCACGTCGACAATCGTCTAGGACCGATACGGAAAAAGTTTCCTCTTAGCGGTAGGGTTTAGAAAAGTGTTCGTCCAACGTCCGACGGAGTAGTACACCCGTCCATTATTTGCTAATAACTCGGTAAATAATAGTAGTAGCGAGTTTGGTGTTATGATATATATTGTTAGAAACCGTCTATATTACAGTGATATCACGTCGAAAATCGTCTAGGACCGATACGGAAAAAGTTTCCTCTTAGCGGTGGGGCTTAGAAAAATTTCCAGAGTTTTGTCGACGGAGTAGTACACCCGTCCATTATTTGCTAATAACTCGGTAAATAATAGTAGTAGCGAGTTTGGTGTTGTGATATATATTGTTAGAAACCGTCTATATTACAGTGATATCGCGTCGAAAATCGTCTAGGACCGATACGGAAAAAGTTTCCTCTTAGCGGTGGGGCTTAGAAAAATGTTCGTCCAACATCCGACGGAGTAGTACATCCGTCCATTATTAGCTAGTAACTCGGTAAATAATAGTAGTAGCGAGTTTGGTGTTATGATATATATTGTTAGAAACCGCCTATATTACAGTGATATCGGGTCGAAAATCGTCTAGGACCGATACGGAAAAAGTTTCCTCTTAGCGGTGGGGCTTAGAAAAATTTCCAGAGTTTTGTCGACGGAGTAGTACACCCGTCCATTATTTGCTAATAACTCGGTAAATAATAGTAGTAGCGAGTTTGGTGTTGTGATATATATTGTTAGAAACCGTCTATATGACAGTGATATCGCGTCGAAAATCGTCTAGGACCGATACGGAAAAAGTTTCCTCTTAGCGGTGGGGCTTAGAAAAGTGTTCGTCCAACGTCCGACGGAGTAGTACATCCGTCCATTATTTGCTAATAACTCGGTAAATAATAGTAGTAGCGAGTTTGGTGTTATGATATATATTGTCAGAAACCGTCTATATTACAGTGATATCACGTCGACAATCGTCTAGGACCGATACGGAAAAATTTTCCTCTTAGCGGTGGGACTTAGAAAAGTGTTCGTCCAACGTCCGACGGAGTAGTACATCCGTCCATTATTTGCTAATAACTCGGTAAATAATAGTAGTAGCGAGTTTGGTGTTATGATATATATTGTTAGAAACCGTCTATATTACAGTGATATCACGTCGAAAATCGTCTAGGACCGATACGGAAAAAGTTTCCTCTTAGCGGTGGGACTTAGAAAAATTTTCGTCCAACGTCCGACGGAGTAGTACACCCGTCCATTATTTGCTAATAACTCGGTAAATAATAGTAGTAGCGAGTTTGGTGTTATGATATATATTGTTAGAAACCGTCTATATTACAGTGATATCACGTCGACAATCGCCTAGGACCGACACGGAAAAAGTTTCCTCTTAGCGGTGGGACTTGGAAAAATTTCCAGAGTTTTGTCGACGGAGTAGTACATCCGTCCATTATTTGCTAATAACTCGGTAAATAATAGTAGTAGCGAGTTTGGTGTTATGATATATATTGTCAGAAACCGTCTATATTACAGTGATATCACGTCGACAATCGTCTAGGACCGATACGGAAAAATTTTCCTCTTAGCGGTGGGGCTTAGAAAAATGTTCGTCCAACGTCGGACGGAGTAGTACATCCGTCCATTATTTGCTAATAACTCGGTAAATAATAGTAGTAGCGAGTTTGGTGTTATGATATATATTGTTAGAAACCGTCTATATTACAGTGATATCACGTCGACAATCGCCTAGGACCGATACGGAAAAAGTTTCCTCTTAGCGGAGGGACTTAGAAAAATGTTCGTCCAACGTCCGACGGAGTAGTACATCCGTCCATTATTAGCTAATAACTCGGTAAATAATAGTAGTAGCGAGTTTGGTGTTATGATATATATTGTTAGAAACCGTCTATATTACAGTGATATCACGTCGACAATCGTCTAGGACCGATACGGAAAAAGTTTCCTCGTAGCGGAGGGACTTAGAAAAATTTCCAGAGTTTTGTCGACGGAGTAGTACATCCGTCCATTATTTGCTAATAACTCGGTAAATAATAGTAGTAGCGAGTTTGGTGTTATGATATATATTGTTAGAAACCGTCTATATTACAGTGATATCACGTCGACAATCGCCTAGGACCGATACGGAAAAAGTTTCCTCTTAGCGGAGGGACTTAGAAAAATTTTCGTCCAACGTCCGACGGAGTAGTAGATCCGTCCATTATTTGCTTATAACTCAGTAAATAATAGTAGTAGCGAGTTTGGTGTTATGATATATATTGTTAGAAACCGTCTATATTACAGTGATATCACGTCGACAATCGCCTAGGACCGATACGGAAAAATTTTCCTCTTAGCGGAGGGACTTAGGAAAATTTCCAGAGTTTTGTCGACGGAGTAGTACACCCGTCCATTATTTGCTAATAACTCGGTAAATAATAGTAGTAGCGAGTTTGGTGTTATGATATATATTGTTAGAAACCGTCTATATTACAGTGATATCACGTCGACAATCGTCTAGGACCGATACGGAAAAAGTTTCCTCTTAGCGGTAGGGTTTAGAAAAGTGTTCGTCCAACGTCCGACGGAGTAGTACACCCGTCCATTATTTGCTAATAACTCGGTAAATAATAGTAGTAGCGAGTTTGGTGTTATGATATATATTGTTAGAAACCGTCTATATTACAGTGATATCACGTCGAAAATCGTCTAGGACCGATACGGAAAAAGTTTCCTCTTAGCGGTGGGGCTTAGAAAAATTTCCAGAGTTTTGTCGACGGAGTAGTACACCCGTCCATTATTTGCTAATAACTCGGTAAATAATAGTAGTAGCGAGTTTGGTGTTGTGATATATATTGTTAGAAACCGTCTATATTACAGTGATATCGCGTCGAAAATCGTCTAGGACCGATACGGAAAAAGTTTCCTCTTAGCGGTGGGGCTTAGAAAAATGTTCGTCCAACATCCGACGGAGTAGTACATCCGTCCATTATTAGCTAGTAACTCGGTAAATAATAGTAGTAGCGAGTTTGGTGTTATGATATATATTGTTAGAAACCGCCTATATTACAGTGATATCGGGTCGAAAATCGTCTAGGACCGATACGGAAAAAGTTTCCTCTTAGCGGTGGGGCTTAGAAAAATTTCCAGAGTTTTGTCGACGGAGTAGTACACCCGTCCATTATTTGCTAATAACTCGGTAAATAATAGTAGTAGCGAGTTTGGTGTTGTGATATATATTGTTAGAAACCGTCTATATGACAGTGATATCGCGTCGAAAATCGTCTAGGACCGATACGGAAAAAGTTTCCTCTTAGCGGTGGGGCTTAGAAAAATGTTCGTCCAACATCCGACGGAGTAGTACATCCGTCCATTATTAGCTAATAACTCGGTAAATAATAGTAGTAGCGAGTTTGGTGTTATGATATATATGGTTAGAAACCGTCTATATTACAGTGATATCACGTCGAAAATCGTCTAGGACCGATACGGAAAAAGTTTCCTCTTAGCGGTGGGGCTTAGAAAAATGTTCGTCCAACATCCGACGGAGTAGTACATCCGTCCATTATTAGCTAATAACTCGGTAAATAATAGTAGTAGCGAGTTTGGTGTTATGATATATATTGTTAGAAACCGTCTATATTACAGTGATATCGGGTCGAAAATCGTCTAGGACCGATACGGAAAAAGTTTCCTCTTAGCGGTGGGGTTTAGAAAAGTGTTCGTCCAACGTCCGACGGAGTAGTACACCCGTCCATTATTTGCTAATAACTCGGTAAATAATAGTAGTAGCGAGTTTGGTGTTATGATATATATTGTTAGAAACCGTCTATATTACAGTGATATCACGTCGAAAATCGTCTAGGACCGATACGGAAAAAGTTTCCTCTTAGCGGTGGGGCTTAGAAAAATTTCCAGAGTTTTGTCGACGGAGTAGTACACCCGTCCATTATTTGCTAATAACTCGGTAAATAATAGTAGTAGCGAGTTTGGTGTTATGATATATATTGTTAGAAACCGTCTATATTACAGTGATATCGCGTCGAAAATCGTCTAGGACCGAGACGGAAAAAGTTTCCTCTTAGCGGTGGGACTTAGAAAAATTTCCAGAGCTTTGTCGACGGAGTAGTACACCCGTCCATTATTTGCTAATAACTCGGTAAATAATAGTAGTAGCGAGTTTGGTGTTATGATATATATTGTTAGAAACCGTCTATATTACAGTGATATCACGTCGACAATCGTCTAGGACCGATACGGAAAAATTTTCCTCTTAGCGGTGGGACTTAGAAAAATTTCCAGAGTTTTGTCGACGGAGTAGTACACCCGTCCATTATTTGCTAATAACTCGGTAAATAATAGTAGTAGCGAGTTTGGTGTTATGATATATATTGTTAGAAACCGTCTATATTACAGTGATATCACGTCGAAAATCGTCTAGGACCGATACGGAAAAAGTTTCCTCTTAGCGGTGGGGCTTAGAAAAATTTCCAGAGTTTTGTCGACGGAGTAGTACACCCGTCCATTATTTGCTAATAACTCGGTAAATAATAGTAGTAGCGAGTTTGGTGTTGTGATATATATTGTTAGAAACCGTCTATATTACAGTGATATCGCGTCGAAAATCGTCTAGGACCGATACGGAAAAAGTTTCCTCTTAGCGGTGGGGCTTAGAAAAATGTTCGTCCAACATCCGACGGAGTAGTACATCCGTCCATTATTAGCTAGTAACTCGGTAAATAATAGTAGTAGCGAGTTTGGTGTTATGATATATATTGTTAGAAACCGCCTATATTACAGTGATATCGGGTCGAAAATCGTCTAGGACCGATACGGAAAAAGTTTCCTCTTAGCGGTGGGGCTTAGAAAAATTTCCAGAGTTTTGTCGACGGAGTAGTACACCCGTCCATTATTTGCTAATAACTCGGTAAATAATAGTAGTAGCGAGTTTGGTGTTGTGATATATATTGTTAGAAACCGTCTATATGACAGTGATATCGCGTCGAAAATCGTCTAGGACCGATACGGAAAAAGTTTCCTCTTAGCGGTGGGGCTTAGAAAAATGTTCGTCCAACATCCGACGGAGTAGTACATCCGTCCATTATTAGCTAATAACTCGGTAAATAATAGTAGTAGCGAGTTTGGTGTTATGATATATATGGTTAGAAACCGTCTATATTACAGTGATATCACGTCGAAAATCGTCTAGGACCGATACGGAAAAAGTTTCCTCTTAGCGGTGGGGCTTAGAAAAATGTTCGTCCAACATCCGACGGAGTAGTACATCCGTCCATTATTAGCTAATAACTCGGTAAATAATAGTAGTAGCGAGTTTGGTGTTATGATATATATTGTTAGAAACCGTCTATATTACAGTGATATCGGGTCGAAAATCGTCTAGGACCGATACGGAAAAAGTTTCCTCTTAGCGGTGGGGTTTAGAAAAGTGTTCGTCCAACGTCCGACGGAGTAGTACACCCGTCCATTATTTGCTAATAACTCGGTAAATAATAGTAGTAGCGAGTTTGGTGTTATGATATATATTGTTAGAAACCGTCTATATTACAGTGATATCACGTCGACAATCGCCTAGGACCGATACGGAAAAAGTTTCCTCTTAGCGGAGGGACTTAGAAAAATTTTCGTCCAACGTCCGACGGAGTAGTACATCCGTCCATTATTTGCTAATAACTCGGTAAATAATAGTAGTAGCGAGTTTGGTGTTATGATATATATTGTTAGAAACCGTCTATATTACAGTGATATCACGTCGAAAATCGTCTAGGACCGATACGGAAAAAGTTTCCTCTTAGCGGTGGGGCTTAGAAAAATTTCCAGAGTTTTGTCGACGTAGTAGTACACCCGTCCATTATTTGCTAATAACTCGGTAAATAATAGTAGTAGCGAGTTTGGTGTTGTGATATATATTGTTAGAAACCGTCTATATTACAGTGATATCGCGTCGAAGATCGTCTAGGACCGATACGGAAAAAGTTTCCTCTTAGCGGTGGGGCTTAGAAAAATGTTCGTCCAACATCCGACGGAGTAGTACATCCGTCCATTATTAGCTAATAACTCGGTAAATAATAGTAGTAGCGAGTTTGGTGTTATGATATATAGTGTTAGAAACCGCCTATATTACAGTGATATCGGGTCGAAAATCGTCTAGGACCGATACGGAAAAAGTTTCCTCTTAGCGGTGGGGTTTAGAAAAGTGTTCGTCCAACGTCCGACGGAGTAGTACACCCGTCCATTATTTGCTAATAACTCGGTAAATAATAGTAGTAGCGAGTTTGGTGTTATGATATATATTGTTAGAAACCGTCTATATTACAGTGATATCACGTCGACAATCGCCTAGGACCGATACGGAAAAAGTTTCCTCTTAGCGGAGGGACTTAGAAAAATTTTCGTCCAACGTCCGACGGAGTAGTACATCCGTCCATTATTTGCTAATAACTCGGTAAATAATAGTAGTAGCGAGTTTGGTGTTATGATATATATTGTTAGAAACCGTCTATATTACAGTGATATCACGTCGAAAATCGTCTAGGACCGATACGGAAAAAGTTTCCTCTTAGCGGTGGGGCTTAGAAAAATTTCCAGAGTTTTGTCGACGTAGTAGTACACCCGTCCATTATTTGCTAATAACTCGGTAAATAATAGTAGTAGCGAGTTTGGTGTTGTGATATATATTGTTAGAAACCGTCTATATTACAGTGATATCGCGTCGAAGATCGTCTAGGACCGATACGGAAAAAGTTTCCTCTTAGCGGTGGGGCTTAGAAAAATGTTCGTCCAACATCCGACGGAGTAGTACATCCGTCCATTATTAGCTAATAACTCGGTAAATAATAGTAGTAGCGAGTTTGGTGTTATGATATATAGTGTTAGAAACCGCCTATATTACAGTGATATCGGGTCGAAAATCGTCTAGGACCGATACGGAAAAAGTTTCCTCTTAGCGGTGGGGTTTAGAAAAGTGTTCGTCCAACGTCCGACGGAGTAGTACACCCGTCCATTATTTGCTAATAACTCGGTAAATAATAGTAGTAGCGAGTTTGGTGTTATGATATATATTGTTAGAAACCGTCTATATTACAGTGATATTACGTCGACAATTGCCTAGGACCGATACGGAAAAAGTTTCCTCTTAGCGGTGGGGCTTAGAAAAGTGTTCGTCCAACGTCCGACGGAGTAGTACATCCGTCCATTATTTGCTAATAACTCGGTAAATAATAGTAGTAGCGAGTTTGGTGTTATGATATATATTGTTAGAAACCGTCTATATTACAGTGATATCACGTCGAAAATCGTCTAGGACCGATACGGAAAAGTTTCCTCTTAGCGGTGGGGCTTAGAAAAGTGTTCGTCCAACGTCCGACGGAGTAGTACATCCGTCCATTATGTGCTAATAACTCGGTAAATAATAGTAGTAGCGAGTTTGGTGTTATGATATATATTGTTAGAAACCGTCTATATTACAGTGATATCACGTCGAAAATCGTCTAGGACCGATACGGAAAAGTTTCCTCTTAGCGGTGGGGCTTAGAAAAATTTCCAGAGTTTTGTCGACGGAGTAGTACACCCGTCCATTATTTGCTAATAACTCGGTAAATAATAGTAGTAGCGAGTTTGGTGTTATGATATATATTGTTAGAAACCGTCTATATTACAGTGATATCGCGTCGAAAATCGTCTAGGACCGATACGGAAAAAGTTTCCTCTTAGCGGTGGGACTTAGAAAAATTTCCAGAGTTTTGTCGACGGAGTAGTACACCCGTCCATTATTTGCTAATAACTCGGTAAATAATAGTAGTAGCGAGTTTGGTGTTATGATATATATTGTTAGAAACCGTCTATATTACAGTGATATCACGTCGACAATCGCCTAGGACCGATACGGAAAAAGTTTCCTCTTAGCGGAGGGACTTAGAAAAATTTTCGTCCAACGTCCGACGGAGTAGTACATCCGTCCATTATTTGCTAATAACTCGGTAAATAATAGTAGTAGCGAGTTTGGTGTTATGATATATATTGTTAGAAACCGTCTATATTACAGTGATATCACGTCGAAAATCGTCTAGGACCGATACGGAAAAAGTTTCCTCTTAGCGGTGGGGCTTAGAAAAATTTCCAGAGTTTTGTCGACGTAGTAGTACACCCGTCCATTATTTGCTAATAACTAGGTAAATAATAGTAGTAGCGAGTTTGGTGTTGTGATATATATTGTTAGAAACCGTCTATATTACAGTGATATCGCGTCGAAGATCGTCTAGGACCGATACGGAAAAAGTTTCCTCTTAGCGGTGGGGCTTAGAAAAGTGTTCGTCCAACGTCCGACGGAGTAGTACACCCGTCCATTATTTGCTAATAACTCGGTAAATAATAGTAGTAGCGAGTTTGGTGTTATGATATATATTGTTAGAAACCGTCTATATTACAGTGATATTACGTCGACAATTGCCTAGGACCGATACGGAAAAAGTTTCCTCTTAGCGGTGGGGCTTAGAAAAGTGTTCGTCCAACGTCCGACGGAGTAGTACATCCGTCCATTATTTGCTAATAACTCGGTAAATAATAGTAGTAGCGAGTTTGGTGTTATGATATATATTGTTAGAAACCGTCTATATTACAGTGATATCACGTCGAAAATCGTCTAGGACCGATACGGAAAAAGTTTCCTCTTAGCGGTGGGGCTTAGAAAAATTTCCAGAGTTTTGTCGACGGAGTAGTACACCCGTCCATTATTTGCTAATAACTCGGTAAATAATAGTAGTAGCGAGTTTGGTGTTATGATATATATTGTCAGAAACCGTCTATATTACAGTGATATCACGTCGACAATCGTCTAGGACCGATACGGAAAAATTTTCCTCTTAGCGGTGGGACTTAGAAAAATTTCCAGAGTATTGTCGACGGAGTAGTACACCCGTCCATTATTTGCTAATAACTCGGTAAATAATAGTAGTAGCGAGTTTGGTGTTATGATATATATTGTTAGAAACCGTCTATATTACAGTGATATCACGTCGACAATCGCCTAGGACCGACACGGAAAAAGTTTCCTCTTAGCGGAGGGACTTAGAAAAATTTTCGTCCAACGTCCGACGGAGTAGTACATCCGTCCATTATTTGCTTATAACTCGGTAAATAATAGTAGTAGCGAGTTTGGTGTTATGATATATATTGTTAGAAACCGTCTATATTACAGTGATATTACGTCGACAATTGCCTAGGACCGATACGGAAAAAGTTTCCTCTTAGCGGTGGGGCTTAGAAAAGTGTTCGTCCAACGTCCGACGGAGTAGTACATCCGTCCATTATTTGCTAATAACTCGGTAAATAATAGTAGTAGCGAGTTTGGTGTTATGATATATATTGTTAGAAACCGTCTATATTACAGTGATATCACGTCGAAAATCGTCTAGGACCGATACGTGAAAAGTTTCCTCTTAGCGGTGGGGCTTAGAAAAATGTTCGTCCAACGTCCGACGTAGTAGTACATCCGTCCATTATTAGCTAATAACTCGGTAAATAATAGTAGTAGCGAGTTTGGTGTTATGATATATATTGTTAGAAACCGTCTATATTACAGTGATATCGGGTCGAAAATCGTCTAGGACCGATACGGAAAAAGTTTCCTCTTAGCGGTGGGACTTAGGAAAATTTTCGTCCAACGTCCGACGGAGTAGTACATCCGTCCATTATTTGCTAATAACTCGGTAAATAATAGTAGTAGCGAGTTTGGTGTTATGATATATATTGTTAGAAACCGTCTATATTACAGTGATATTACGTCGAAACTCGTCTAGGACCGACAGGGAAAAAGTTTCCTCTTAGCGGAGGGACTTAGAAAAATTTACGTCCAACGTCCGACGGAGTAGTACATCCGTCCATTATTTGCTAATAACTCGGTAAATAATAGTAGTAGCGAGTTTGGTGTTATGATATATATTGTTAGAAACCGTCTATATTACAGTGATATCGCGTCGAAAATCGTCTAGGACCGATACGGAAAAAGTTTCCTCTTAGCGGTGGGACTTAGAAAAATTTCCAGAGTTTTGTCGACGGAGTAGTACACCCGTCCATTATTTGCTAATAACTCGGTAAATAATAGTAGTAGCGAGTTTGGTGTTATGATATATATTGTCAGAAACCGTCTATATTACAGTGATATCACGTCGACAATCGTCTAGGACCGATACGGAAAAATTTTCCTCTTAGCGGTGGGACTTAGAAAAATTTCCAGAGTTTTGTCGACGGAGTAGTACACCCGTCCATTATTTGCTAATAACTCGGTAAATAATAGTAGTAGCGAGTTTGGTGTTATGATATATATTGTTAGAAACCGTCTATATTACAGTGATATCACGTCGACAATCGCCTAGTGTCACGTTCTCATGCATGTTCGCATGTAACGTGACCGATTTCTACGTATCTACGCTAGAAATCGGTGTTCTGACGCTCCTGGCTCACGCGTAACGCGGCATCCCCACCACCGCGCCGTCAATCTAACGGTACTCCGCTCTACGGTAGTGCGTTCTCTCTCGCACCCGTTACGAGCATAGCCAGGTAGCGCTATCCTTGTCTAGCGCACGGCGAGACGCACCCCTCTCACTCGCACCCGTTACGAGTACAGGCAGGTAGCTCCGTCCTTGTCTAGCGCACGGCGAGACGCACCGCTCTCACTCGCACCCGTTACGAGTATAGGCAGGTAGCTCCGTCCTTGTCTAGCGCACGGCGAGACGCACCCCTCTCACTCGCACCCGTTACGAGTATAGGCAGGTAGCTCTGTCCTTCTCTAACGCACAGGCAACCATCGCCGCTCTCTCTCGCACTCGCTACAACCATAGGGCGTAGTGCTATCCTTTTCCAACGCATAGCCGCTAAGAGCATGCGTTCTCTCTCGCACTCGTTACCTGCATAGGGCGACGTGCCATCCTTTATTATTCTACACGGACAACCGTTATTTTCTCTCTCGCACTCGCTACAACCATAGGGCGTAGTGCTATCCTTTTCCAACGTATAGCCACTAAGGGCATGCTTTCTCTCTCGCACTCGTAGCAGACATCGGACAGTCCAAAGTCCGTTTTTCGGGAACTTTTCACACCCGCACACAGATGGCTTTTTTACCAGCTCGAGTTTCTCGAAAGAGAAAATGAACAGACCCTTACGTATTTACCCCACCTCCTAAAAAATGCCGAAGTTCATCCACCACTCACCAGATGACTTCGGACTTCAACCCCGTTTTCCCGTTAGTAAAAATGTACGGTACCCCGCATAAAAAGTCTGGAGACATCTCCAGACTTCGGAAAAAACTCCTACAAGCTCTGCTTTCATAGTAATTCCCCGGCAATCCATAGCAAACATTGGTGCGTGTCTCTAGCACATTGCGAGCTAAAATTGTCGTCAGCAACGCAGGCGCTCGGTGCGGCTTAGGCTCGCACGGCTGACGCAACAACAACCCCTCTCTTACCTGAGAGCAACGTTCACCGGTGGTTGAAACTCAATGAGTTTCAACCCTTCCGATATCCAAGGAGGACGACCAGCGACGGCAGCCAGGAGGAAAACTCGGCGAGGAGGACGAAGGCACCAGATCAACCAGCTGAAGAAACATCTTTCCACCGAAGGAAGGAAGGACGGTGACTGGACCAGCGAACTCCCTCCCGCCACAACAAAGGAGCCACTCCCCCTGCCCACCTGGAAACTCTCCCCCGTAATTCTCCCTCTGAGAACGCTCCCTAATTTTCTGGCAGCCGACGACGCTGACCCTAGAGTCATATATTACCGAAACCTATTGTTCCCCCGAGCCCCACAAAAGACCGACGACTGTACATTTATAGAAAGGCTTATTTCACGCCTATAATTATTACTTTCTCTCTCTCTATACTTTTTGCTACTTTTCCTCTGTCTCTGTATATATATATATATTGTTATTATTTTTGTACCTTGTTTGTAAACATCTTTTCTTTATTATAGAATATATTTAAATGTTATTGTTGAACAATCACCTTAAAAATCACTCTCGAATCCCCACGTCTTGTCACCATCCCGCCACGTTTTTTGGTCTCCACAGCGATAAACGATACCCCGCACTTTCTGGAACGGGTTACCGCTCGTCCCTTCCGCATCTATTATACCCTTTTGTTACAAGGCCAATCCCTCGCGGAAAGGCCCTAGCACGTAACACTAGGACCGATACGGAAAAAGTTTCCTCTTAGCGGAGGGACTTAGAAAAATTTTCGTCCAACGTCCGACGGAGTAGTACATCCGTCCATTATTTGCTTATAACTCGGTAAATAATAGTAGTAGCGAGTTTGGTGTTATGATATATATTGTTAGAAACCGTCTATATTACAGTGATATTACGTCGACAATTGCCTAGGACCGATACGGAAAAAGTTTCCTCTTAGCGGTGGGGCTTAGAAAAGTGTTCGTCCAACGTCCGACGGAGTAGTACATCCGTCCATTATTTGCTAATAACTCGGTAAATAATAGTAGTAGCGAGTTTGGTGTTATGATATATATTGTTAGAAACCGTCTATATTACAGTGATATCACGTCGAAAATCGTCTAGGACCGATACGGAAAAAGTTTCCTCTTAGCGGTGGGGCTTAGAAAAATTTCCAGAGTTTTGTCGACGGAGTAGTACACCCGTCCATTATTTGCTAATAACTCGGTAAATAATAGTAGTAGCGAGTTTGGTGTTATGATATATATTGTCAGAAACCGTCTATATTACAGTGATATCACGTCGACAATCGTCTAGGACCGATACGGAAAAATTTTCCTCTTAGCGGTGGGACTTAGAAAAATTTCCAGAGTATTGTCGACGGAGTAGTACACCCGTCCATTATTTGCTAATAACTCGGTAAATAATAGTAGTAGCGAGTTTGGTGTTATGATATATATTGTTAGAAACCGTCTATATTACAGTGATATCACGTCGACAATCGCCTAGGACCGACACGGAAAAAGTTTCCTCTTAGCGGAGGGACTTAGAAAAATTTTCGTCCAACGTCCGACGGAGTAGTACATCCGTCCATTATTTGCTTATAACTCGGTAAATAATAGTAGTAGCGAGTTTGGTGTTATGATATATATTGTTAGAAACCGTCTATATTACAGTGATATTACGTCGACAATTGCCTAGGACCGATACGGAAAAAGTTTCCTCTTAGCGGTGGGGCTTAGAAAAGTGTTCGTCCAACGTCCGACGGAGTAGTACATCCGTCCATTATTTGCTAATAACTCGGTAAATAATAGTAGTAGCGAGTTTGGTGTTATGATATATATTGTTAGAAACCGTCTATATTACAGTGATATCACGTCGAAAATCGTCTAGGCCCGATACGTGAAAAGTTTCCTCTTAGCGGTGGGGCTTAGAAAAATGTTCGTCCAACGTCCGACGGAGTAGTACATCCGTCCATTATTAGCTAATAACTCGGTAAATAATAGTAGTAGCGAGTTTGGTGTTATGATATATATTGTTAGAAACCGTCTATATTACAGTGATATCGGGTCGAAAATCGTCTAGGACCGATACGGAAAAAGTTTCCTCTTAGCGGTGGGACTTAGAAAAATTTCCAGAGTTTTGTCGACGGAGTAGTACACCCGTCCATTATTTGCTAATAACTCGGTAAATAATAGTAGTAGGGAGTTTGGTGTTATGATATATATTGTTAGAAACCGTCTATATTACAGTGATATCACGTCGACAATCGCCTAGGACCGATACGGAAAAAGTTTCCTCTTAGCGGAGGGACTTAGAAAAATTTTCGTCCAACGTCCGACGGAGTAGTACATCCGTCCATTATTTGCTAATAACTCGGTAAATAATAGTAGTAGCGAGTTTGGTGTTATGATATATATTGTTAGAAACCGTCTATATTACAGTGATATCACGCCGAAAATTGTCTAGGACCGATACGTGAAAAGTTTCCTCTTAGCGGTGGGGCTTAGAAAAATGTTCGTCCAACGTCCGACGGAGTAGTACATCCGTCCATTATTAGCTAATAACTCGGTAAATAATAGTAGTAGCGAGTTTGGTGTTATGACATATATTGTTAGAAACCGTCTATATTACAGTGATATCGCGTCGAAAATCGTCTAGGACCGATACGGAAAAAGTTTCCTCTTAGCGGTGGGACTTGGAAAAATTTCCAGAGTTTTGTCGACGGAGTAGTACACCCGTACATTATTTGCTAATAACTCGGTAAATAATAGTAGTAGCGAGTTTGGTGTTATGATATATATTGTTAGAAACCGTCTATATTACAGTGATATCGCGTCGAAAATCGTCTAGGACCGATACGGAAAAAGTTTCCTCTTAGCGGTGGGACTTGGAAAAATTTCCAGAGTTTTGTCGACGGAGTAGTACATCCGTCCATTATTTGCTAATAACTCGGTAAATAATAGTAGTAGCGAGTTTGGTGTTATGATATATATTGTCAGAAACCGTCTATATTACAGTGATACCACGTCGACAATCGTCTAGGACCGATACGGAAAAATTTTCCTCTTACCGGTGGGGCTTAGAAAAATGTTCGTCCAACGTCCGACGGAGTAGTACATCCGTCCATTATTAGCTAATAACTCGGTAAATAATAGTAGTAGCGAGTTTGGTGTTATGATATATATTGTTAGAAACCGTCTATATTACAGTGATATCGGGTCGAAAATCGTCTAGGACCGATACGGAAAAAGTTTCCTCTTAGCGGTGGGGCTTAGAAAAATGTTCGTCCAACATCCGACGGAGTAGTACATCCGTCCATTATTAGCTAATAACTCGGTAAATAATAGTAGTAGCGAGTTTGGTGTTATGATATATATTGTTAGAACCCGTCTATATTACAGTGATATTACGTCGACAATTGCCTAGGACCGATACGTGAAAAGTTTCCTCTTAGCGGTGGGGCTTAGAAAAATGTTCGTCCAACGTCCGACGGAGTAGTACATCCGTCCATTATTAGCTAATAACTCGGTAAATAATAGTAGTAGCGAGTTTGGTGTTATGATATATATTGTTAGAAACCGTCTATATTACAGTGATATCGCGTCGAAAATCGTCTAGGACCGATACGGAAAAATTTTCCTCTTAGCGGTGGGACTTAGAAAAATTTCCAGAGTTTTGTCGACGGAGTAGTACACCCGTCCATTATTTGCTAATAACTCGGTAAATAATAGTAGTAGCGAGTTTGGTGTTATGATATATATTGTTAGAAACCGTCTATATTACAGTGATATCACGTCGACAATCGCCTAGGACCGATACGGAAAAAGTTTCCTCTTAGCGGAGGGACTTAGAAAAATTTTCGTCCAACGTCCGACGGAGTAGTACATCCGTCCATTATTTGCTTATAACTCGGTAAATAATAGTAGTAGCGAGTTTGGTGTTATGATATATATTGTTAGAAACCGTCTATATTACAGTGATATTACGTCGACAATTGCCTAGGACCGATACGGTAAAAGTTTCCTCTTAGCGGTGGGGCTTAGAAAAGTGTTCGTCCAACGTCCGACGGAGTAGTACATCCGTCCATTATTTGCTAATAACTCGGTAAATAATAGTAGTAGCGAGTTTGGTGTTATGATATATATTGTTAGAAACCGTCTATATTACAGTGATATCACGTCGAAAATCGTCTAGGACCGATACGGAAAAAGTTTCCTCTTAGCGGTGGGGCTTAGAAAAATTTCCAGAGTTTTGTCGACGGAGTAGTACACCCGTCCATTATTTGCTAATAACTCGGTAAATAATAGTAGTAGCGAGTTTGGTGTTATGATATATATTGTCAGAAACCGTCTATATTACAGTGATATCACGTCGACAATCGTCTAGGACCGATACGGAAAAATTTTCCTCTTAGCGGTGGGACTTGGAAAAATTTCCAGAGTTTTGTCGACGGAGTAGTACATCCGTCCATTATTTGCTAATAACTCGGTAAATAATAGTAGTAGCGAGTTTGGTGTTATGATATATATTGTCAGAAACCGTCTATATTACAGTGATATCACGTCGACAATCGTCTAGGACCGATACGGAAAAATTTTCCTCTTAGCGGTGGGGCTTAGAAAAATGTTCGTCCAACGTCGGACGGAGTAGTACATCCGTCCATTATTTGCTAATAACTCGGTAAATAATAGTAGTAGCGAGTTTGGTGTTATGATATATATTGTTAGAAACCGTCTATATTACAGTGATATTACGTCGACAATTGCCTAGGACCGATACGGAAAAAGTTTCCTCTTAGCGGAGGGACTTAGAAAAATTTACGTCCAACGTCCGACGGAGTAGTACATCCGTCCATTATTTGCTAATAACTCGGTAAATAATAGTAGTAGCGAGTTTGGTGTTATGATATATATTGTTAGAAACCGTCTATATTACAGTGATATCGGGTCGAAAATCGTCTAGGACCGATACGGAAAAAGTTTCCTCTTAGCGGTGGGACTTAGAAAAATTTTCGTCCAACGTCCGACGGAGTAGTACACCCGTCCATTATTTGCTAATAACTCGGTAAATAATAGTAGTAGCGAGTTTGGTGTTATGATATATATTGTTAGAAACCGTCTATATTACAGTGATATCACGTCGAAAATCGTCTAGGACCGATACGTGAAAAGTTTCCTCTTAGCGGTGGGGCTTAGAAAAATGTTCGTCCAACGTCCGACGGAGTAGTACATCCGTCCATTATTAGCTAATAACTCGGTAAATAATAGTAGTAGCGAGTTTGGTGTTATGATATATATTGTTAGAAACCGTCTATATTACAGTGATATTACGTCGACAATTGCCTAGGACCGATACGGAAAAAGTTTCCTCTTAGCGGTGGGGCTTAGAAAAGTGTTCGTCCAACGTCCGACGGAGTAGTACACCCGTCCATTATTTGCTAATAACTCGGTAAATAATAGTAGTAGCGAGTTTGGTGTTATGATATATATTGTTAGAAACCGTCTATATTACAGTGATATCACGTCGAAAATCGTCTAGGACCGATCCGGAAAAAGTTTCCTCTTAGCGGTGGGGCTTAGAAAAATGTTCGTCCAACGTCCGACGGAGTAGTACATCCGTCCATTATTAGCTAATAACTCGGTAAATAATAGTAGTAGCGAGTTTGGTGTTATGATATATATTGTTAGAAACCGTCTATATTACAGTGATATTACGTCGACAATTGCCTAGGACCGATACGGAAAAAGTTTCCTCTTAGCGGTGGGGCTTAGAAAAGTGTTCGTCCAACGTCCGACGGAGTAGTACATCCGTCCATTATTTGCTAATAACTCGGTAAATAATAGTAGTAGCGAGTTTGGTGTTATGATATATATTGTTAGAAACCGTCTATATTACAGTGATATCACGTCGAAAATCGTCTAGGACCGATCCGGAAAAAGTTTCCTCTTAGCGGTGGGGCTTAGAAAAATTTCCAGAGTTTTGTCGACGGAGTAGTACACCCGTCCATTATTTGCTAATAACTCGGTAAATAATAGTAGTAGCGAGTTTGGTGTTATGATATATATTGTCAGAAACCGTCTATATTACAGTGATATCACGTCGACAATCGTCTAGGACCGATACGGAAAAATTTTCCTCTTAGCGGTGGGACTTAGAAAAGTGTTCGTCCAACGTCCGACGGAGTAGTACATCCGTCCATTATTTGCTAATAACTCGGTAAATAATAGTAGTAGCGAGTTTGGTGTTATGATATATATTGTTAGAAACCGTCTATATTACAGTGATATCACGTCGAAAATCGTCTAGGACCGATACGGAAAAAGTTTCCTCTTAGCGGTGGGACTTAGAAAAATTTTCGTCCAACGTCCGACGGAGTAGTACACCCGTCCATTATTTGCTAATAACTCGGTAAATAATAGTAGTAGCGAGTTTGGTGTTATGATATATATTGTTAGAAACCGTCTATATTACAGTGATATCACGTCGACAATCGCCTAGGACCGACACGGAAAAAGTTTCCTCTTAGCGGTGGGACTTGGAAAAATTTCCAGAGTTTTGTCGACGGAGTAGTACATCCGTCCATTATTTGCTAATAACTCGGTAAATAATAGTAGTAGCGAGTTTGGTGTTATGATATATATTGTCAGAAACCGTCTATATTACAGTGATATCACGTCGACAATCGTCTAGGACCGATACGGAAAAATTTTCCTCTTAGCGGTGGGGCTTAGAAAAATGTTCGTCCAACGTCGGACGGAGTAGTACATCCGTCCATTATTTGCTAATAACTCGGTAAATAATAGTAGTAGCGAGTTTGGTGTTATGATATATATTGTTAGAAACCGTCTATATTACAGTGATATCACGTCGACAATCGCCTAGGACCGATACGGAAAAAGTTTCCTCTTAGCGGAGGGACTTAGAAAAATGTTCGTCCAACGTCCGACGGAGTAGTACATCCGTCCATTATTAGCTAATAACTCGGTAAATAATAGTAGTAGCGAGTTTGGTGTTATGATATATATTGTTAGAAACCGTCTATATTACAGTGATATCGGGTCGAAAATCGTCTAGGACCGATACGGAAAAAGTTTCCTCTTAGCGGTGGGACTTAGAAAAATTTTCGTCCAACGGCCGACGGAGTAGTACATCCGTCCATTATTTGCTAATAACTCGGTAAATAATAGTAGTAGCGAGTTTGGTGTTATGATATATTGTTAGAAACCGTCTATATTACAGTGATATCGCGTCGAAAATCGTCTAGGACTGATACGGAAAATGTTTCCTCTTAGCGGTGGGACTTAGAAAAGTGTTCGTCCAACGTCCGACGGAGTAGTACATCCGTCCATTATTTGCTAATAACTCGGTAAATAATAGTAGTAGCGAGTTTGGTGTTATGATATATATTGTTAGAAACCGTCTATATTACAGTGATATCACGTCGAAAATCGTCTAGGACCGATACGGAAAAAGTTTCCTCTTAGCGGTGGGGCTTAGAAAAATTTCCAGAGTTTTGTCGACGGAGTAGTACACCCGTCCATTATTTGCTAATAACTCGGTAAATAATAGTAGTAGCGAGTTTGGTGTTATGATATATATTGTTAGAAACCGTCTATATTACAGTGATATCACGTCGACAATCGCCTAGGACCGATACGGAAAAAGTTTCCTCTTAGCGGAGGGACTTAGAAAAATTTTCGTCCAACGTCCGACGGAGTAGTACATCCGTCCATTATTTGCTTATAACTCGGTAAATAATAGTAGTAGCGAGTTTGGTGTTATGATATATATTGTTAGAAACCGTCTATATTACAGTGATATTACGTCGACAATTGCCTAGGACCGATACGGAAAAAGTTTCCTCTTAGCGGTGGGGCTTAGAAAAGTGTTCGTCCAACGTCCGACGGAGTAGTACATCCGTCCATTATTTGCTAATAACTCGGTAAATAATAGTAGTAGCGAGTTTGGTGTTAGGATATATATTGTTAGAAACCGTCTATATTACAGTGATATCACGTCGAAAATCGTCTAGGACCGATACGGAAAAAGTTTCCTCTTAGCGGTGGGGCTTAGAAAAATTTCCAGAGTTTTGTCGACGGAGTAGTACACCCGTCCATTATTTGCTAATAACTCGGTAAATAATAGTAGTAGCGAGTTTGGTGTTATGATATATATTGTCAGAAACCGTCTATATTACAGTGATATCACGTCGACAATCGTCTAGGACCGATACGGAAAAATTTTCCTCTTAGCGGTGGGACTTAGAAAAATTTCCAGAGTATTGTCGACGGAGTAGTACACCCGTCCATTATTTGCTAATAACTCGGTAAATAATAGTAGTAGCGAGTTTGGTGTTATGATATATATTGTTAGAAACCGTCTATATTACAGTGATATCACGTCGACAATCGCCTAGGACCGACACGGAAAAAGTTTCCTCTTAGCGGAGGGACTTGGAAAAATTTTCGTCCAACGTCCGACGGAGTAGTACATCCGTCCATTATTTGCTTATAACTCGGTAAATAATAGTAGTAGCGAGTTTGGTGTTATGATATATATTGTTAGAAACCGTCTATATTACAGTGATATCACGTCGAAAATCGTCTAGGACCGATACGGAAAAAGTTTCCTCTTAGCGGTGGGGCTTAGAAAAATTTCCAGAGTTTTGTCGACGGAGTAGTACACCCGTCCATTATTTGCTAATAACTCGGTAAATAATAGTAGTAGCGAGTTTGGTGTTATGATATATATTGTTAGAAACCGTCTATATTACAGTGATATCACGTCGACAATCGCCTAGGACCGATACGGAAAAAGTTTCCTCTTAGCGGAGGGACTTAGAAAAATTTTCGTCCAACGTCCGACGGAGTAGTACATCCGTCCATTATTTGCTTATAACTCGGTAAATAATAGTAGTAGCGAGTTTGGTGTTATGATATATATTGTTAGAAACCGTCTATATTACAGTGATATTACGTCGACAATTGCCTAGGACCGATACGGAAAAAGTTTCCTCTTAGCGGTGGGGCTTAGAAAAGTGTTCGTCCAACGTCCGACGGAGTAGTACATCCGTCCATTATTTGCTAATAACTCGGTAAATAATAGTAGTAGCGAGTTTGGTGTTAGGATATATATTGTTAGAAACCGTCTATATTACAGTGATATCACGTCGAAAATCGTCTAGGACCGATACGGAAAAAGTTTCCTCTTAGCGGTGGGGCTTAGAAAAATTTCCAGAGTTTTGTCGACGGAGTAGTACACCCGTCCATTATTTGCTAATAACTCGGTAAATAATAGTAGTAGCGAGTTTGGTGTTATGATATATATTGTCAGAAACCGTCTATATTACAGTGATATCACGTCGACAATCGTCTAGGACCGATACGGAAAAATTTTCCTCTTAGCGGTGGGACTTAGAAAAATTTCCAGAGTATTGTCGACGGAGTAGTACACCCGTCCATTATTTGCTAATAACTCGGTAAATAATAGTAGTAGCGAGTTTGGTGTTATGATATATATTGTTAGAAACCGTCTATATTACAGTGATATCACGTCGACAATCGCCTAGGACCGACACGGAAAAAGTTTCCTCTTAGCGGAGGGACTTGGAAAAATTTTCGTCCAACGTCCGACGGAGTAGTACATCCGTCCATTATTTGCTTATAACTCGGTAAATAATAGTAGTAGCGAGTTTGGTGTTATGATATATATTGTTAGAAACCGTCTATATTACAGTGATATTACGTCGACAATTGCCTAGGACCGATACGGAAAAAGTTTCCTCTTAGCGGTGGGGCTTAGAAAAGTGTTCGTCCAACGTCCGACGGAGTAGTACATCCGTCCATTATTTGCTAATAACTCGGTAAATAATAGTAGTAGCGAGTTTGGTGTTATGATATATATTGTTAGAAACCGTCTATATTACAGTGATATCACGTCGAAAATCGTCTAGGACCGATACGTGAAAAGTTTCCTCTTAGCGGTGGGGCTTAGAAAAATGTTCGTCCAACGTCCGACGGAGTAGTACATCCGTCCATTATTAGCTAATAACTCGGTAAATAATAGTAGTAGCGAGTTTGGTGTTATGATATATATTGTTAGAAACCGTCTATATTACAGTGATATCGGGTCGAAAATCGTCTAGGACCGATACGGAAAAAGTTTCCTCTTAGCGGTGGGACTTAGAAAAATTTCCAGAGTTTTGTCGACGGAGTAGTACACCCGTCCATTATTTGCTAATAACTCGGTAAATAATAGTAGTAGCGAGTTTGGTGTTATGATATATATTGTTAGAAACCGTCTATATTACAGTGATATCACGTCGACAATCGCCTAGGACCGATACGGAAAAAGTTTCCTCTTAGCGGAGGGACTTAGAAAAATTTTCGTCCAACGTCCGTCGGAGTAGTACATCCGTCCATTATTTGCTAATAACTCGGTAAATAATAGTAGTAGCGAGTTTGGTGTTATGATGTATATTGTTAGAAACCGTCTATATTACAGTGATATCACGTCGAAAATTGTCTAGGACCGATACGTGAAAAGTTTCCTCTTAGCGGGGGGGCTTAGAAGAATGTTCGTCCAACGTCCGACGGAGTAGTACATCCGTCCATTATTAGCTAATAACTCGGTAAATAATAGTAGTAGCGAGTTTGGTGTTATGATATATATTGTTAGAAACCGTCTATATTACAGTGATATCGGGTCGAAAATCGTCTAGGACCGATACGGAAAAAGTTTCCTCTTAGCGGTGGGGCTTAGAAAAATGTTCGTCCAACATCCGACGGAGTAGTACATCCGTCCATTATTAGCTAATAACTCGGTAAATAATAGTAGTAGCGAGTTTGGTGTTATGATATATATTGTTAGAACCCGTCTATATTACAGTGATATCACGTCGAAAATCGTCTAGGACCGATACGGAAAAAGTTTCCTCTTAGCGGTGGGGCTTAGAAAAATTTCCAGAGTTTTGTCGACGGAGTAGTACACCCGTCCATTATTTGCTAATAACTCGGTAAATAATAGTAGTAGCGAGTTTGGTGTTATGATATATATTGTTAGAAACCGTCTATATTACAGTGATATCGCGTCGAAAATCGTCTAGGACCGATACGGAAAAAGTTTCCTCTTAGCGGTGGGGCTTAGAAAAATTTCCAGAGTTTTGTCGGCGGAGTAGTACACCCGTACATTATTTGCTAATAACTCGGTAAATAATAGTAGTAGCGAGTTTGGTGTTATGATATATATTGTTAGAAACCGTCTATATTACAGTGATATCGCGTCGAAAATCGTCTAGGACCGATACGGAAAAAGTTTCCTCTTAGCGGTGGGGCTTAGAAAAATGTTCGTCCAACGTCCGACGGAGTAGTACATCCGTCCATTATTAGCTAATAACTCGGTAAATAATAGTAGTAGCGAGTTTGGTGTTATGATATATATTGTTAGAAACCGTCTATATTACAGTGATATCGGGTCGAGAATCGTCTAGGACCGATACGGAAAAAGTTTCCTCTTAGCGGTTGGGCTTAGAAAAATGTTCGTCCAACATCCGACGGAGTAGTACATCCGTCCATTATTAGCTAATAACTCGGTAAATAATAGTAGTAGCGAGTTTGGTGTTATGATATATATTGTTAGAACCCGTCTATATTACAGTGATATCACGTCGAAAATCGTCTAGGACCGATACGGAAAAAGTTTCCTCTTAGCGGTGGGGCTTAGAAAAATTTCCAGAGTTTTGTCGACGGAGTAGTACACCCGTCCATTATTTGCTAATAACTCGGTAAATAATAGTAGTAGCGAGTTTGGTGTTATGATATATATTGTTAGAAACCGTCTATATTACAGTGATATCGCGTCGAAAATCGTCTAGGACCGATACGGAAAAAGTTTCCTCTTAGCGGTGGGGCTTAGAAAAATTTCCAGAGTTTTGTCGGCGGAGTAGTACACCCGTACATTATTTGCTAATAACTCGGTAAATAATAGTAGTAGCGAGTTTGGTGTTATGATATATATTGTTAGAAACCGTCTATATTACAGTGATATCGCGTCGAAAATCGTCTAGGACCGATACGGAAAAAGTTTCCTCTTAGCGGTGGGGCTTAGAAAAATGTTCGTCCAACGTCCGACGGAGTAGTACATCCGTCCATTATTAGCTAATAACTCGGTAAATAATAGTAGTAGCGAGTTTGGTGTTATGATATATATTGTTAGAAACCGTCTATATTACAGTGATATCACGTCGAAAATCGTCTAGGACCGATACGGAAAAAGTTTCCTCTTAGCGGTGGGACTTGGAAAAATTTCCAGAGTTTTGTCGACGGAGTAGTACACCCGTCCATTATTTGCTAATAACTCGGTAAATAATAGTAGTAGCGAGTTTGGTGTTATGATATATTGTTAGAAACCGTCTATATTACAGTGATATCGCGTCGAAAATCGTCTAGGACTGATACGGAAAATGTTTCCTCTTAGCGGTGGGACTTAGAAAAGTGTTCGTCCAACGTCCGACGGAGTAGTACATCCGTCCATTATTTGCTAATAACTCGGTAAATAATAGTAGTAGCGAGTTTGGTGTTATGATATATATTGTTAGAAACCGTCTATATTACAGTGATATCACGTCGACAATCGTCTAGGACCGATACGGAAAAAGTTTCCTCTTAGCGGAGGGACTTAGAAAAATTTTCGTCCAACGTCCGACGGAGTAGTACATCCGTCCATTATTTGCTTATAACTCGGTAAATAATAGTAGTAGCGAGTTTGGTGTTATGATATATATTGTTAGAAACCGTCTATATTACAGTGATATTACGTCGACAATTGCCTAGGACCGATACGGAAAAAGTTTCCTCTTAGCGGTGGGGCTTAGAAAAGTGTTCGTCCAACGTCCGACGGAGTAGTACATCCGTCCATTATTTGCTAATAACTCGGTAAATAATAGTAGTAGCGAGTTTGGTGTTATGATATATATTGTTAGAAACCGTCTATATTACAGTGATATCACGTCGAAAATCGTCTAGGACCGATACGGAAAAAGTTTCCTCTTAGCGGTGGGGCTTAGAAAAATTTCCAGAGTTTTGTCGACGGAGTAGTACACCCGTCCATTATTTGCTAATAACTCGGTAAATAATAGTAGTAGCGAGTTTGGTGTTATGATATATATTGTCAGAAACCGTCTATATTACAGTGATATCACGTCGACAATCGTCTAGGACCGATACGGAAAAATTTTCCTCTTAGCGGTGGGACAGAAAAATTTCCAGAGTATTGTCGACGGAGTAGTACACCCGTCCATTATTTGCTAATAACTCGGTAAATAATAGTAGTAGCGAGTTTGGTGTTATGATATATATTGTTAGAAACCGTCTATATTACAGTGATATCACGTCGACAATCGCCTAGGACCGACACGGAAAAAGTTTCCTCTTAGCGGAGGGACTTAGAAAAATTTTCGTCCAACGTCCGACGGAGTAGTACATCCGTCCATTATTTGCTTATAACTCGGTAAATAATAGTAGTAGCGAGTTTGGTGTTATGATATATATTGTTAGAAACCGTCTATATTACAGTGATATTACGTCGACAATTGCCTAGGACCGATACGGAAAAAGTTTCCTCTTAGCGGTGGGGCTTAGAAAAGTGTTCGTCCAACGTCCGACGGAGTAGTACATCCGTCCATTATTTGCTAATAACTCGGTAAATAATAGTAGTAGCGAGTTTGGTGTTATGATATATATTGTTAGAAACCGTCTATATTACAGTGATATCACGTCGAAAATCGTCTAGGACCGATACGTGAAAAGTTTCCTCTTAGCGGTGGGGCTTAGAAAAATGTTCGTCCAACGTCCGACGGAGTAGTACATCCGTCCATTATTAGCTAATAACTCGGTAAATAATAGTAGTAGCGAGTTTGGTGTTATGATATATATTGTTAGAAACCGTCTATATTACAGTGATATCGGGTCGAAAATCGTCTAGGACCGATACGGAAAAAGTTTCCTCTTAGCGGTGGGGCTTAGAAAAATGTTCGTCCAACATCCGACGGAGTAGTACATCCGTCCATTATTAGCTAATAACTCGGTAAATAATAGTAGTAGCGAGTTTGGTGTTATGATATATATTGTTAGAACCCGTCTATATTACAGTGATATCACGTCGAAAATCGTCTAGGACCGATACGGAAAAAGTTTCCTCTTAGCGGTGGGGCTTAGAAAAATTTCCAGAGTTTTGTCGACGGAGTAGTACACCCGTCCATTATTTGCTAATAACTCGGTAAATAATAGTAGTAGCGAGTTTGGTGTTATGATATATATTGTCAGAAACCGTCTATATTACAGTGATATCACGTCGACAATCGTCTAGGACCGATACGGAAAAATTTTCCTCTTACCGGTGGGGCTTAGAAAAATGTTCGTCCAACGTCCGACGGAGTAGTACATCCGTCCATTATTTGCTAATAACTCGGTAAATAATAGTAGTAGCGAGTTTGGTGTTATGATATATATTGTTAGAAACCGTCTATATTACAGTGATATCACGTCGACAATCGCCTAGGACCGATACGGAAAAAGTTTCCTCTTAGCGGAGGGACTTAGAAAAATTTTCGTCCAACGTCCGTCGGAGTAGTACATCCGTCCATTATTTGCTAATAACTCGGTAAATAATAGTAGTAGCGAGTTTGGTGTTATGATATATATTGTTAGAAACCGTCTATATTACAGTGATATCACGTCGAAAATCGTCTAGGACCGATACGGAAAAAGTTTCCTCTTAGCGGTGGGGCTTAGAAAAATTTCCAGAGTTTTGTCGACGGAGTAGTACACCCGTCCATTATTTGCTAATAACTCGGTAAATAATAGTAGTAGCGAGTTTGGTGTTATGATATATATTGTTAGAAACCGTCTATATTACAGTGATATCACGTCGAAAATCGTCTAGGACCGATACGGAAAATGTTTCCTCTTAGCGGTGGGACTTAGAAAAATTTCCAGAGTTTTGTCGACGGAGTAGTACACCCGTCCATTATTTGCTAATAACTCGGTAAATAATAGTAGTAGCGAGTTTGGTGTTATGATATATATTGTTAGAAACCGTCTATATTACAGTGATATCACGTCGACAATCGCCTAGGACCGATACGGAAAAAGTTTCCTCTTAGCGGAGGGACTTAGAAAAATTTTCGTCCAACGTCCGTCGGAGTAGTACATCCGTCCATTATTTGCTAATAACTCGGTAAATAATAGTAGTAGCGAGTTTGGTGTTATGATATATATTGTTAGAAACCGTCTATATTACAGTGATATCACGTCGAAAATCGTCTAGGACCGATACGGAAAAAGTTTCCTCTTAGCGGTGGGGCTTAGAAAAATTTCCAGAGTTTTGTCGACGGAGTAGTACACCCGTCCATTATTTGCTAATAACTCGGTAAATAATAGTAGTAGCGAGTTTGGTGTTATGATATATATTGTTAGAAACCGTCTATATTACAGTGATATCACGTCGAAAATCGTCTAGGACCGATACGGAAAATGTTTCCTCTTAGCGGTGGGGCTTAGAAAAGTGTTCGTCCAACGTCCGACGGAGTAGTACATCCGTCCATTATTTGCTAATAACTCGGTAAATAATAGTAGTAGCGAGTTTGGTGTTATGATATATATTGTTAGAAACCGTCTATATTACAGTGATATCACGTCGAAAATCGTCTAGGACCGATACGTGAAAAGTTTCCTCTTAGCGGTGGGGCTTAGAAAAATGTTCGTCCAACGTCCGACGGAGTAGTACATCCGTCCATTATTAGCTAATAACTCGGTAAATAATAGTAGTAGCGAGTTTGGTGTTATGATATATATTGTTAGAAACCGTCTATATTACAGTGATATCGGGTCGAAAATCGTCTAGGACCGATACGGAAAAAGTTTCCTCTTAGCGGTGGGGCTTAGAAAAATGTTCGTCCAACATCCGACGGAGTAGTACATCCGTCCATTATTAGCTAATAACTCGGTAAATAATAGTAGTAGCGAGTTTGGTGTTATGATATATATTGTTAGAACCCGTCTATATTACAGTGATATCACGTCGAAAATCGTCTAGGACCGATACGGAAAAAGTTTCCTCTTAGCGGTGGGGCTTAGAAAAATTTCCAGAGTTTTGTCGACGGAGTAGTACACCCGTCCATTATTTGCTAATAACTCGGTAAATAATAGTAGTAGCGAGTTTGGTGTTATGATATATATTGTCAGAAACCGTCTATATTACAGTGATATCACGTCGACAATCGTCTAGGACCGATACGGAAAAATTTTCCTCTTACCGGTGGGGCTTAGAAAAATGTTCGTCCAACGTCCGACGGAGTAGTACATCCGTCCATTATTTGCTAATAACTCGGTAAATAATAGTAGTAGCGAGTTTGGTGTTATGATATATATTGTTAGAAACCGTCTATATTACAGTGATATCACGTCGACAATCGCCTAGGACCGATACGGAAAAAGTTTCCTCTTAGCGGAGGGACTTAGAAAAATTTTCGTCCAACGTCCGTCGGAGTAGTACATCCGTCCATTATTTGCTAATAACTCGGTAAATAATAGTAGTAGCGAGTTTGGTGTTATGATATATATTGTTAGAAACCGTCTATATTACAGTGATATCACGTCGAAAATCGTCTAGGACCGATACGGAAAAAGTTTCCTCTTAGCGGTGGGGCTTAGAAAAATTTCCAGAGTTTTGTCGACGGAGTAGTACACCCGTCCATTATTTGCTTATAACTCGGTAAATAATAGTAGTAGCGAGTTTGGTGTTATGATATATATTGTTAGAAACCGTCTATATTACAGTGATATCACGTCGAAAATCGTCTAGGACCGATACGGAAAATGTTTCCTCTTAGCGGTGGGACTTAGAAAAATTTCCAGAGTTTTGTCGACGGAGTAGTACACCCGTCCATTATTTGCTAATAACTCGGTAAATAATAGTAGTAGCGAGTTTGGTGTTATGATATATATTGTTAGAAACCGTCTATATTACAGTGATATCACGTCGACAATCGCCTAGGACCGATACGGAAAAAGTTTCCTCTTAGCGGAGGGACTTAGAAAAATTTTCGTCCAACGTCCGTCGGAGTAGTACATCCGTCCATTATTTGCTAATAACTCGGTAAATAATAGTAGTAGCGAGTTTGGTGTTATGATATATATTGTTAGAAACCGTCTATATTACAGTGATATCACGTCGAAAATCGTCTAGGACCGATACGGAAAAAGTTTCCTCTTAGCGGTGGGGCTTAGAAAAATTTCCAGAGTTTTGTCGACGGAGTAGTACACCCGTCCATTATTTGCTAATAACTCGGTAAATAATAGTAGTAGCGAGTTTGGTGTTATGATATATATTGTTAGAAACCGTCTATATTACAGTGATATCACGTCGACAATCGCCTAGGACCGATACGGAAAAAGTTTCCTCTTAGCGGAGGGACTTAGAAAAATTTTCGTCCAACGTCCGAGGGAGTAGTACATCCGTCCATTATTTGCTAATAACTCGGTAAATAATAGTAGTAGCGAGTTTGGTGTTATGATATATATTGTTAGAAACCGTCTATATTACAGTGATATCACGTCGAAAATCGTCTAGGACCGATACGTGAAAAGTTTCCTCTTAGCGGTGGGGCTTAGAAAAATGTTCGTCCAACGTCCGACGGAGTAGTACATCCGTCCATTATTAGCTAATAACTCGGTAAATAATAGTAGTAGCGAGTTTGGTGTTATGATGTGTATTGTTAGAAACCGTCTATATTACAGTGATATCGGGTCGAAAATCGTCTAGGACCGATACGGAAAAAGTTTCCTCTTAGCGGTGGGGCTTAGAAAAATTTCCAGAGTTTTGTCGACGGAGTAGTACACCCGTCCATTATTAGCTAATAACTCGGCAAATAATAGTAGTAGCGAGTTTGGTGTTATGATATATATTGTTAGAAACCGTCTATATTACAGTGATATCACGTCGAAAATCGTCTAGGACCGATACGGAAAAAGTTTCCTCTTAGCGGTGGGGCTTAGAAAAATTTCCAGAGTTTTGTCGACGGAGTAGTACACCCGTCCATTATTTGCTAATAACTCGGTAAATAATAGTAGTAGCGAGTTTGGTGTTACGATATATATTGTTAGAAACCGTCTATATTACAGTGATATTACGTCGACAATTGCCTAGGACCGATACGGAAAAAGTTTCCTCTTAGCGGAGGGACTTAGAAAAATTTACATCCAACGTCCAACGGAGTAGTACATCCGTCCATTATTTGCTAATAACTCGGTAAATAATAGTAGTAGCGAGTTTGGTGTTATGATCTATATTGTTAGAAACCGTCTATATTACAGTGATATCACGTCGAAAATCGTCTAGGACCGATACGGAAAAAGTTTCCTCTTAGCGGTGGGGCTTAGAAAAATTTCCAGAGTTTTGTCGACGGAGTAGTACACCCGTCCAATATTTGCTAATAACTCGGTAAATAATAGTAGTAGCGAGTTTGGTGTTATGATATATATTGTTAGAAACCGTCTATATTACAGTGATATCGCGTCGAAAATCGTCTAGGACCGATACGGAAAAAGTTTCCTCTTAGCGGTGGGACTTAGAAAAATTTCCAGAGTTTTGTCGACGGAGTAGTACATCCGTCCATTATTTGCTAATAACTCGGTAAATAATAGTAGTAGCGAGTTTGGTGTTATGATATATATTGTCAGAATCCGTCTATATTACTGTGATATCACGTCGACAATCGTCTAGGACCGATACGGAAAAATTTTCCTCTTAGCGGTGGGGCTTAGAAAAATTTACGTCCAACGTCCGACGGAGTAGTACATCCGTCCATTATTTGCTAATAACTCGGTAAATAATAGTAGTAGCGAGTTTGGTGTTATGATATATATTGTTAGAAACCGTCTATATTACAGTGATATCGGGTCGAAAATCGTCTAGGACCGATACGGAAAAAGTTTCCTCTTAGCCGTGGGACTTAGAAAAATTTTCGTCCAACGTCCGTCGGAGTAGTACATCCGTCCATTATTTGCTAATAACTCGGTAAATAATAGTAGTAGCGAGTTTGGTGTTATGATATATATTGTTAGAAACCGTCTATATTACAGTGATATTACGTCGACAATTGCCTAGGACCGATACGTGAAAAGTTTCCTCTTAGCGGTGGGGCTTAGAAAAATTTCCAGAGTTTTGTCGACGGAGTAGTACACCCGTCCATTATTAGCTAATAACTCGGCAAATAATAGTAGTAGCGAGTTTGGTGTTATGATATATATTGTTAGAAACCGTCTATATTACAGTGATATCACGTCGAAAATCGTCTAGGACCGATACGGAAAAAGTTTCCTCTTAGCGGTGGGGCTTAGAAAAATTTCCAGAGTTTTGTCGACGGAGTAGTACACCCGTCCATTATTTGCTAATAACTCGGTAAATAATAGTAGTAGCGAGTTTGGTGTTACGATATATATTGTTAGAAACCGTCTATATTACAGTGATATTACGTCGACAATTGCCTAGGACCGATACGGAAAAAGTTTCCTCTTAGCGGAGGGACTTAGAAAAATTTACATCCAACGTCCAACGGAGTAGTACATCCGTCCATTATTTGCTAATAACTCGGTAAATAATAGTAGTAGCGAGTTTGGTGTTATGATCTATATTGTTAGAAACCGTCTATATTACAGTGATATCACGTCGAAAATCGTCTAGGACCGATACGGAAAAAGTTTCCTCTTAGCGGTGGGGCTTAGAAAAATTTCCAGAGTTTTGTCGACGGAGTAGTACACCCGTCCAATATTTGCTAATAACTCGGTAAATAATAGTAGTAGCGAGTTTGGTGTTATGATATATATTGTTAGAAACCGTCTATATTACAGTGATATCGCGTCGAAAATCGTCTAGGACCGATACGGAAAAAGTTTCCTCTTAGCGGTGGGACTTAGAAAAATTTCCAGAGTTTTGTCGACGGAGTAGTACATCCGTCCATTATTTGCTAATAACTCGGTAAATAATAGTAGTAGCGAGTTTGGTGTTATGATATATATTGTCAGAATCCGTCTATATTACTGTGATATCACGTCGACAATCGTCTAGGACCGATACGGAAAAATTTTCCTCTTAGCGGTGGGGCTTAGAAAAATTTACGTCCAACGTCCGACGGAGTAGTACATCCGTCCATTATTTGCTAATAACTCGGTAAATAATAGTAGTAGCGAGTTTGGTGTTATGATATATATTGTTAGAAACCGTCTATATTACAGTGATATCGGGTCGAAAATCGTCTAGGACCGATACGGAAAAAGTTTCCTCTTAGCCGTGGGACTTAGAAAAATTTTCGTCCAACGTCCGTCGGAGTAGTACATCCGTCCATTATTTGCTAATAACTCGGTAAATAATAGTAGTAGCGAGTTTGGTGTTATGATATATATTGTTAGAAACCGTCTATATTACAGTGATATTACGTCGACAATTGCCTAGGACCGATACGTGAAAAGTTTCCTCTTAGCGGTGGGGCTTAGAAAAATGTTCGTCCAACGTCCGACGGAGTAGTACATCCGTCCATTATTAGCTAATAACTCGGTAAATAATAGTAGTAGCGAGTTTGGTGTTATGATATATATTGTTAGAAACCGTCTATATTACAGTGATATCGGGTCGAAAATCGTCTAGGACCGATACGGAAAAAGTTTCCTCTTAGCGGTGGGGCTTAGAAAAATGTTCGTCCAACATCCGACGGAGTAGTACATCCGTCCATTATTAGCTAATAACTCGGTAAATAATAGTAGTAGCGAGTTTGGTGTTATGATATATATTGTTAGAAACCGTCTATATTACAGTGATATCACGTCGAAAATCGTCTAGGACCGATACGGAAAAAGTTTCCTCTTAGCGGTGGGGCTTAGAAAAATATCCAGAGTTTTGTCGACGGAGTAGTACACCCGTCCATTATTTGCTAATAACTCGGTAAATAATAGTAGTAGCGAGTTTGGTGTTACGATATATATTGTTAGAAACCGTCTATATTACAGTGATATTACGTCGACAATTGCCTAGGACCGATACGGAAAAAGTTTCCTCTTAGCGGAGGGACTTAGAAAAATTTACGTCCAACGTCCGACGGAGTAGTACATCCGTCCATTATTTGCTAATAACTCGGTAAATAATAGTAGTAGCGAGTTTGGTGTTATGATATATATTGTTAGAAACCGTCTATATTACAGTGATATCACGTCGAAAATCGTCTAGGACCGATACGGAAAAAGTTTCCTCTTAGCGGTGGGGCTTAGAAAAATTTCCAGAGTTTTGTCGACGGAGTAGTACACCCGTCCATTATTTGCTAATAACTCGGTAAATAATAGTAGTAGCGAGTTTGGTGTTATGATATATATTGTTAGAAACCGTCTATATTACAGTGATATCACGTCGAATATCGTCTAGGACCGATACGTGAAAAGTTTCCTCTTAGCGGTGGGGCTTAGAAAAATGTTCGTCCAACGTCCGACGGAGTAGTACATCCGTCCATTATTAGCTAATAACTCGGTAAATAATAGTAGTAGCGAGTTTGGTGTTATGATATATATTGTTAGAAACCGTCTATATTACAGTGATATCGGGTCGAAAATCGTCTAGGACCGATACGGAAAAAGTTTCCTCTTAGCGTTGGGGCTTAGAAAAATGTTCGTCCAACATCCGACGGACTAGTACATCCGTCCATTATTAGCTAATAACTCGGTAAATAATAGTAGTAGCGAGTTTGGTGTTATGATATATATTGTTAGAAACCGTCTATATTACAGTGATATCACGTCGAAAATCGTCTAGGACCGATACGTGAAAAGTTTCCTCTTAGCGGTGGGGCTTAGAAAAATTTTCGTCCAACGGCCGACGGAGTAGTACATCCGTCCATTATTTGCTAATAACTCGGTAAATAATAGTAGTAGCGAGTTTGGTGTTATGATATATTGTTAGAAACCGTCTATATTACAGTGATATCGCGTCGAAAATCGTCTAGGACTGATACGGAAAATGTTTCCTCTTAGCGGTGGGACTTAGAAAAGTGTTCGTCCAACGTCCGACGGAGTAGTACATCCGTCCATTATTTGCTAATAACTCGGTAAATAATAGTAGTAGCGAGTTTGGTGTTATGATATATATTGTTAGAAACCGTCTATATTACAGTGATATCACGTCGAAAATCGTCTAGGACCGATACGGAAAAAGTTTCCTCTTAGCGGTGGGGCTTAGAAAAATTTCCAGAGTTTTGTCGACGGAGTAGTACACCCGTCCATTATTTGCTAATAACTCGGTAAATAATAGTAGTAGCGAGTTTGGTGTTATGATATATATTGTCAGAAACCGTCTATATTACAGTGATATCACGTCGACAATCGTCTAGGACCGATACGGAAAAATTTTCCTCTTAGCGGTGGGACTTAGAAAAATTTCCAGAGTTTTGTCGACGGAGTAGTACACCCGTCCATTATTTGCTAATAACTCGGTAAATAATAGTAGTAGCGAGTTTGGTGTTATGATATATATTGTTAGAAACCGTCTATATTACAGTGATATCACGTCGACAATCGCCTAGGACCGATACGGAAAAAGTTTCCTCTTAGCGGAGGAGGTTAGAAAAATGTTCGTCCAACGTCCGACGGAGTAGTACATCCGTCCATTATTAGCTAATAACTCGGTAAATAATAGTAGTAGCGAGTTTGGTGTTATGATATATATTGTTAGAAACCGTCTATATTACAGTGATATTACGTCGACAATTGCCTAGGACCGATACGGAAAAAGTTTCCTCTTAGCGGTGGGGCTTAGAAAAGTGTTCGTCCAACGTCCGACGGAGTAGTACATCCGTCCATTATTTGCTAATAACTCGGTAAATAATAGTAGTAGCGAGTTTGGTGTTATGATATATATTGTTAGAAACCGTCTATATTACAGTGATATCGGGTCGAAAATCGTCTAGGACCGATACGGAAAAAGTTTCCTCTTAGCGGTGGGGCTTAGAAAAATGTTCGTCCAACATCCGACGGAGTAGTACATCCGTCCATTATTAGCTAATAACTCGGTAAATAATAGTAGTAGCGAGTTTGGTGTTATGATATATATTGTTAGAACCCGTCTATATTACAGTGATATCACGTCGAAAATCGTCTAGGACCGATACGGAAAAAGTTTCCTCTTAGCGGTGGGGCTTAGAAAAATTTCCAGAGTTTTGTCGACGGAGTAGTACACCCGTCCATTATTTGCTAATAACTCGGTAAATAATAGTAGTAGCGAGTTTGGTGTTATGATATATATTGTCAGAAACCGTCTATATTACAGTGATATCACGTCGACAATCGTCTAGGACCGATACGGAAAAATTTTCTTCTTAGCGGTGGGGCTTAGAAAAATGTTCGTCCAACGTCCGACGGAGTAGTACATCCGTCCATTATTTGCTAATAACTCGGTAAATAATAGTAGTAGCGAGTTTGGTGTTATGATATATATTGTTAGAAACCGTCTATATTACAGTGATATCACGTCGACAATCGCCTAGGACCGATACGGAAAAAGTTTCCTCTTAGCGGAGGGATTTAGAAAAATTTTCGTCCAACGTCCGACGGAGTAGTACATCCGTCCATTATTTGCTAATAACTCGGTAAATAATAGTAGTAGCGAGTTTGGTGTTATGATATATATTGTTAGAAACCGTCTATATTACAGTGATATCACGTCGAAAATCGTCTAGGACCGATACGTGAAAAGTTTCCTCTTAGCGGTGGGGCTTAGAAAAATGTTCGTCCAACGTCCGACGGAGTAGTACATCCGTCCATTATTAGCTAATAACTCGGTAAATAATAGTAGTAGCGAGTTTGGTGTTATGATATATATTGTTAGAAACCGTCTATATTACAGTGATATCGGGTCGAAAATCGTCTAGGACCGATACGGAAAAAGTTTCCTCTTAGCGGTGGGACTTAGAAAAATTTTCGTCCAACGTCCGACGGAGTAGTACATCCGTCCATTATTTGCTAATAACTCGGTAAATAATAGTAGTAGCGAGTTTGGTGTTATGATATATATTGTTAGAAACCGTCTATATTACAGTGATATCGCGTCGAAAATCGTCTAGGACTGATACGGAAAATGTTTCCTCTTAGCGGTGGGACTTAGAAAAATTTCCAGAGTTTTGTCGACGGAGTAGTACACCCGTACATTATTTGCTAATAACTCGGTAAATAATAGTAGTAGCGAGTTGGGTGTTATGATATATATTGTTAGAAACCGTCTATATTACAGTGATATCACGTCGAAAATCGTCTAGGACCGATACGGAAAATGTTTCCTCTTAGCGGTGGGGCTTAGAAAAATTTCCAGAGTTTTGTCGACGGAGTAGTACACCCGTCCATTATTTGCTAATAACTCGGTAAATAATAGTAGTAGCGAGTTTGTTGTTACGATATATATTGTTAGAAACCGTCTATATTACAGTGATATTACGTCGACAATTGCCTAGGACCGATACGGAAAAAGTTTCCTCTTAGCGGTGGGGCTTAGAAAAATGTTCGTCCAACATCCGACGGAGTAGTACATCCGTCCATTATTAGCTAATAACTCGGTAAATAATAGTAGTAGCGAGTTTGGTGTTATGATATATATTGTTGGAAACCGTCTATATTACAGTGATATCACGTCGAAAATCGTCTAGGACCGATACGGAAAAAGTTTCCTCTTAGCGGTGGGACTTAGAAAAATTTCCAGAGTTTTGTCGACGGAGTAGTACACCCGTCCAATATTTGCTAATAACTCGGTAAATAATAGTAGTAGCGAGTTTGGTGTTATGATCTATATTGTTAGAAACCGTCTATATTACAGTGATATCGGGTCGAAAATCGTCTAGGACCGATACGGAAAAAGTTTCCTCTTAGCGGTGGGGCTTAGAAAAATGTTCGTCCAACATCCGACGGAGTAGTACATCCGTCCATTATTAGCTAATAACTCGGTAAATAATAGTAGTAGCGAGTTTGGTGTTATGATATATATTGTTAGAACCCGTCTATATTACAGTGATATCACGTCGAAAATCGTCTAGGACCGATACGGAAAAAGTTTCCTCTTAGCGGTGGGGCTTAGAAAAATTTCCAGAGTTTTGTCGACGGAGTAGTACACCCGTCCATTATTTGCTAATAACTCGGTAAATAATAGTAGTAGCGAGTTTGGTGTTATGATATATATTGTCAGAAACCGTCTATATTACAGTGATATCACGTCGACAATCGTCTAGGACCGATACGGAAAAATTTTCTTCTTAGCGGTGGGGCTTAGAAAAATGTTCGTCCAACGTCCGACGGAGTAGTACATCCGTCCATTATTTGCTAATAACTCGGTAAATAATAGTAGTAGCGAGTTTGGTGTTATGATATATATTGTTAGAAACCGTCTATATTACAGTGATATCACGTCGACAATCGCCTAGGACCGATACGGAAAAAGTTTCCTCTTAGCGGAGGGATTTAGAAAAATTTTCGTCCAACGTCCGACGGAGTAGTACATCCGTCCATTATTTGCTAATAACTCGGTAAATAATAGTAGTAGCGAGTTTGGTGTTATGATATATATTGTTAGAAACCGTCTATATTACAGTGATATCACGTCGAAAATCGTCTAGGACCGATACGTGAAAAGTTTCCTCTTAGCGGTGGGGCTTAGAAAAATGTTCGTCCAACGTCCGACGGAGTAGTACATCCGTCCATTATTAGCTAATAACTCGGTAAATAATAGTAGTAGCGAGTTTGGTGTTATGATATATATTGTTAGAAACCGTCTATATTACAGTGATATCGGGTCGAAAATCGTCTAGGACCGATACGGAAAAAGTTTCCTCTTAGCGGTGGGACTTAGAAAAATTTTCGTCCAACGTCCGACGGAGTAGTACATCCGTCCATTATTTGCTAATAACTCGGTAAATAATAGTAGTAGCGAGTTTGGTGTTATGATATATATTGTTAGAAACCGTCTATATTACAGTGATATCGCGTCGAAAATCGTCTAGGACTGATACGGAAAATGTTTCCTCTTAGCGGTGGGGCTTAGAAAAATTTCCAGAGTTTTGTCGACGGAGTAGTACACCCGTACATTATTTGCTAATAACTCGGTAAATAATAGTAGTAGCGAGTTGGGTGTTATGATATATATTGTTAGAAACCGTCTATATTACAGTGATATCACGTCGAAAATCGTCTAGGACCGATACGGAAAATGTTTCCTCTTAGCGGTGGGGCTTAGAAAAATTTCCAGAGTTTTGTCGACGGAGTAGTACACCCGTCCATTATTTGCTAATAACTCGGTAAATAATAGTAGTAGCGAGTTTGTTGTTACGATATATATTGTTAGAAACCGTCTATATTACAGTGATATTACGTCGACAATTGCCTAGGACCGATACGGAAAAAGTTTCCTCTTAGCGGAGGGACTTAGAAAAATTTACGTCCAACGTCCAACGGAGTAGTACATCCGTCCATTATTTGCTAATAACTCGGTAAATAATAGTAGTAGCGAGTTTGGTGTTATGATCTATATTGTTAGAAACCGTCTATATTACAGTGATATCACGTCGAAAATCGTCTAGGACCGATACGGAAAAAGTTTCCTCTTAGCGGTGGGGCTTAGAAAAATTTCCAGAGTTTTGTCGACGGAGTAGTACACCCGTCCATTATTAGCTAATAACTCGGTAAATAATAGTAGTAGCGAGTTTGGTGTTATGATATATATTGTTAGAAACCGTCTATATTACAGTGATATCGGGTCGAAAATCGTCTAGGACCGATACGGAAAAAGTTTCCTCTTAGCGGTGGGGCTTAGAAAAATGTTCGTCCAACATCCGACGGAGTAGTACATCCGTCCATTATTAGCTAATAACTCGGTAAATAATAGTAGTAGCGATTTTGGTGTTATGATATATATTGTTAGAAACCGTCTATATTACAGTGATATCACGTCGAAAATCGTCTAGGACCGATACGGAAAAAGTTTCCTCTTAGCGGTGGGGCTTAGAAAAATTTCCAGAGTTTTGTCGACGGAGTAGTACACCCGTCCATTATTTGCTAATAACTCGGTAAATAATAGTAGTAGCGAGTTTGGTGTTACGATATATATTGTTAGAAACCGTCTATATTACAGTGATATTACGTCGACAATTGCCTAGGACCGATACGGAAAAAGTTTCCTCTTAGCGGAGGGACTTAGAAAAATTTACGTCCAACGTCCGACGGAGTAGTACATCCGTCCATTATTTGCTAATAACTCGGTAAATAATAGTAGTAGCGAGTTTGGTGTTATGATATATATTGTTAGAAACCGTCTATATTACAGTGATATCACGTCGAAAATCGTCTAGGACCGATACGTGAAAAGTTTCCTCTTAGCGGTGGGGCTTAGAAAAATGTTCGTCCAACGTCCGACTGAGTAGTACATCCGTCCATTATTAGCTAATAACTCGGTAAATAATAGTAGTAGCGAGTTTGGTGTTATGATATATATTGTTAGAAACCGTCTATATTACAGTGATATCGGGTCGAAAATCGTCTAGGACCGATACGGAAAAAGTTTCCTCTTAGCGGTGGGGCTTAGAAAAATGTTCGTCCAACATCCGACGGAGTAGTACATCCGTCCATTATTAGCTAATAACTCGGTAAATAATAGTAGTAGCGAGTTTGGTGTTATGATATATATTGTTAGAAACCGTCTATATTACAGTGATATCACGTCGAAAATCGTCTAGGACCGATACGGAAAAAGTTTCCTCTTAGCGGTGGGGCTTAGAAAAATATCCAGAGTTTTGTCGACGGAGTAGTATACCCGTCCATTATTTGCTAATAACTCGGTAAATAATAGTAGTAGCGAGTTTGGTGTTACGATATATATTGTTAGAAACCGTCTATATTACAGTGATATTACGTCGACAATTGCCTAGGACCGATTCGGAAAAAGTTTCCACTTAGCGGAGGGACTTAGAAAAATTTACGTCCAACGTCCGACGGAGTAGTACATCCGTCCATTATTTGCTAATAACTCGGTAAATAATAGTAGTAGCGAGTTTGGTGTTATGATATATATTGTTAGAAACCGTCTATATTACAGTGATATCACGTCGAAAATCGTCTAGGACCGATACGGAAAAAGTTTCTTCTTAGCGGTGGGGCTTAGAAAAATTTCCAGAGTTTTGTCGACGGAGTAGTACACCCGTCCATTATTTGCTAATAACTCGGTAAATAATAGTAGTAGCGAGTTTGGTGTTATGATATATATTGTTAGAAACCGTCTATATTACAGTGATATCACGTCGAAAATCGTCTAGGACCGATACGTGAAAAGTTTCCTCTTAGCGGTGGGGCTTAGAAAAATTTTCGTCCAACGGCCGACGGAGTAGTACATCCGTCCATTATTTGCTAATAACTCGGTAAATAATAGTAGTAGCGAGTTTGGTGTTATGATATATTGTTAGAAACCGTCTATATTACAGTGATATCGCGTCGAAAATCGTCTAGGACTGATACGGAAAATGTTTCCTCTTAGCGGTGGGACTTAGAAAAGTGTTCGTCCAACGTCCGACGGAGTAGTACATCCGTCCATTATTTGCTAATAACTCGGTAAATAATAGTAGTAGCGAGTTTGGTGTTATGATATATATTGTTAGAAACCGTCTATATTACAGTGATATCACGTCGAAAATCGTCTAGGACCGATACGGAAAAAGTTTCCTCTTAGCGGTGGGGCTTAGAAAAATTTCCAGAGTTTTGTCGACGGAGTAGTACACCCGTCCATTATTTGCTAATAACTCGGTAAATAATAGTAGTAGCGAGTTTGGTGTTATGATATATATTGTCAGAAACCGTCTATATTACAGTGATATCACGTCGACAATCGTCTAGGACCGATACGGAAAAATTTTTCTCTTAGCGGTGGGACTTAGAAAAATTTCCAGAGTTTTGTCGACGGAGTAGTACACCCGTCCATTATTTGCTAATAACTCGGTAAATAATAGTAGTAGCGAGTTTGGTGTTATGATATATATTGTTAGAAACCGTCTATATTACAGTGATATCACGTCGACAATCGCCTAGGACCGATACGGAAAAAGTTTCCTCTTAGCGGAGGAGGTTAGAAAAATGTTCGTCCAACGTCCGACGGAGTAGTACATCCGTCCATTATTAGCTAATAACTCGGTAAATAATAGTAGTAGCGAGTTTGGTGTTATGATATATATTGTTAGAAACCGTCTATATTACAGTGATATTACGTCGACAATTGCCTAGGACCGATACGGAAAAAGTTTCCTCTTAGCGGTGGGGCTTAGAAAAGTGTTCGTCCAACGTCCGACGGAGTAGTACATCCGTCCATTATTTGCTAATAACTCGGTAAATAATAGTAGTAGCGAGTTTGGTGTTATGATATATATTGTTAGAAACCGTCTATATTACAGTGATATCGGGTCGAAAATCGTCTAGGACCGATACGGAAAAAGTTTCCTCTTAGCGGTGGGGCTTAGAAAAATGTTCGTCCAACATCCGACGGAGTAGTACATCCGTCCATTATTAGCTAATAACTCGGTAAATAATAGTAGTAGCGAGTTTGGTGTTATGATATATATTGTTAGAAACCGTCTATATTACAGTGATATCACGTCGAAAATCGTCTAGGACCGATACGGAAAAGTTTCCTCTTAGCGGTGGGGCTTAGAAAAATTTCCAGAGTTTTGTCGACGGAGTAGTACACCCGTCCAATATTTGCTAATAACTCGGTAAATAATAGTAGTAGCGAGTTTGGTGTTATGATATATATTGTTAGAAACCGTCTATATTACAGTGATATCGCGTCGAAAATCGTCTAGGACCGATACGGAAAAAGTTTCCTCTTAGCGGTGGGGCTTAGAAAAATTTCCAGAGTTTTGTCGACGGAGTAGTACATCCGTCCATTATTTGCTAATAACTCGGTAAATAATAGTAGTAGCGAGTTTGGTGTTATGATATATATTGTCAGAAACCGTCTATATTACTGTGATATCACGTCGACAATCGTCTAGGACCGATACGGAAAAATTTTCCTCTTAGCGGTGGGGCTTAGAAAAATTTACGTCCAACGTCCGACGGAGTAGTACATCCGTCCATTATTTGCTAATAACTCGGTAAATAATAGTAGTAGCGAGTTTGGTGTTATGATATATATTGTTAGAAACCGTCTATATTACAGTGATATTACGTCGACAATTGCCTAGGACCGATACGTGAAAAGTTTCCTCTTAGCGGTGGGGCTTAGAAAAATGTTCGTCCAACGTCCGACGGAGTAGTACATCCGTCCATTATTAGCTAATAACTCGGTAAATAATAGTAGTAGCGAGTTTGGTGTTATGATATATATTGTTAGAAACCGTCTATATTACAGTGATATCGGGTCGAAGATCGTCTAGGACCGATACGGAAAAAGTTTCCTCTTAGCGGTGGGGCTTAGAAAAATGTTCGTCCAACATCCGACGGAGTAGTACATCCGTCCATTATTAGCTAATAACTCGGTAAATAATAGTAGTAGCGAGTTTGGTGTTATGATATATATTGTTAGAAACCGTCTATATTACAGTGATATCACGTCGAAAATCGTCTAGGACCGATACGGAAAAAGTTTCCTCTTAGCGGTGGGGCTTAGAAAAATTTCCAGAGTTTTGTCGACGGAGTAGTACACCCGTCCATTATTTGCTAATAACTCGGTAAATAATAATAGTAGCGAGTTTGGTGTTACGATATATATTGTTAGAAACCGTCTATATTACAGTGATATTACGTCGACAATTGCCTAGGACCGATACGGAAAAAGTTTCCTCTTAGCGGAGGGACTTAGAAAAATTTACGTCCAACGTCCGACGGAGTAGTACATCCGTCCATTATTTGCTAATAACTCGGTAAATAATAGTAGTAGCGAGTTTGGTGTTATGATATATATTGTTAGAAACCGTCTATATTACAGTGATATCACGTCGAAAATCGTCTAGGACCGATACGGAAAATGTTTCCTCTTAGCGGTGGGACTTAGAAAAATTTCCAGAGTTTTGTCGACGGAGTAGTACACCCGTCCATTATTTGCTAATAACTCGGTAAATAATAGTAGTAGCGAGTTTGGTGTTATGATATATATTGTTAGAAACCGTCTATATTACAGTGATATTACGTCGACAATTGCCTAGGACCGATACGGAAAAAGTTTCCTCTTAGCGGTGGGGCTTAGAAAAGTGTTCGTCCAACGTCCGACGGAGTAGTACATCCGTCCATTATTTGCTAATAACTCGGTAAATAATAGTAGTAGCGAGTTTGGTGTTATGATATATATTGTTAGAAACCGTCTATATTACAGGGATATCACGTCGAAAATCGTCTAGGACCGATACGGAAAAAGTTTCCTCTTAGCGGTGGGGCTTAGAAAAATTTCCAGAGTTTTGTCGACGGAGTAGTACACCCGTCCATTATTTGCTAATAACTCGGTAAATAATAGTAGTAGCGAGTTTGGTGTTACGATATATATTGTTAGAAACCGTCTACATTACAGTGATATTACGTCGACAATTGCCTAGGACCGATACGGAAAAAGTTTCCTCTTAGCGGAGGGACTTAGAAAAATTTACGTCCAACGTCCGACGGAGTAGTACATCCGTCCATTATTTGCTAATAACTCGGTAAATAATAGTAGTAGCGAGTTTGGTGTTATGATATATATTGTTAGAAACCGTCTATATTACAGTGATATCGGGTCGAAAATCGTCTAGGACCGATACGGAAAAAGTTTCCTCTTAGCGTTGGGGCTTAGAAAAATGTTCGTCCAACATCCGACGGAGTAGTACATCCGTCCATTATTAGCTAATAACTCGGTAAATAATAGTAGTAGCGAGTTTGGTGTTATGATATATATTGTTAGAAACCGTCTATATTACAGTGATATCACGTCGAAAATCGTCTAGGACCGATACGGAAAAAGTTTCCTCTTAGCGGTGGGGCTTAGAAAAATTTCCAGAGTTTTGTCGACGGAGTAGTACACCCGTCCATTATTAGCTAATAACTCGGCAAATAATAGTAGTAGCGAGTTTGGTGTTGTGATATATATTGTTAGAAACCGTCTATATTACAGTGATATCGCGTCGAAAATCGTCTAGGACCGATACGGAAAATGTTTCCTCTTAGCGGTGGGACTTAGAAAAATTTCCAGAGTTTTGTCGACGGAGTAGTACACCCGTCCATTATTTGCTAATAACTCGGTAAATAATAGTAGTAGCGAGTTTGGTGTTATGATATATATTGTTAGAAACCGTCTATATTACAGTGATATCACGTCGACAATCGCCTAGGACCGATACGGAAAAAGTTTCCTCTTAGCGGAGGGACTTAGAAAAATTTCCAGAGTTTTGTCGACGGAGTAGTACACCCGTCCATTATTTGCTAATAACTCGGTAAATAATAGTAGTAGCGAGTTTGGTGTTATGATCTATATTGTTAGAAACCGTCTATATTACAGTGATATCACGTCGAAAATCGTCTAGGACCGATACGGAAAAAGTTTCCTCTTAGCGGTGGGTCTTAGAAAAATTTCCAGAGTTTTGTCGACGGAGTAGTACACCCGTCCAATATTTGCTAATAACTCGGTAAATAATAGTAGTAGCGAGTTTGGTGTTATGATATATATTGTTAGAAACCGTCTATATTACAGTGATATCACGTCGAAAATCGTCTAGGACCGATACGTGAAAAGTTTCCTCTTAGCGGTGGGGCTTAGAAAAATGTTCGTCCAACGTCCGACGGAGTAGTACATCCGTCCATTATTAGCTAATAACTCGGTAAATAATAGTAGTAGCGAGTTTGGTGTTATGATATATATTGTTAGAAACCGTCTATATTACAGTGATATCGGGTCGAAAATCGTCTAGGACCGATACGGAAAAAGTTTCCTCTTAGCGGTGGGGCTTAGAAAAATGTTCGTCCAACATCCGACGGAGTAGTACATCCGTCCATTATTAGCTAATAACTCGGTAAATAATAGTAGTAGCGAGTTTGGTGTTATGATATATATTGTTGGAAACCGTCTATATTACAGTGATATCACGTCGAAAATCGTCTAGGACCGATACGGAAAAAGTTTCCTCTTAGCGGTGGGACTTAGAAAAATTTCCAGAGTTTTGTCGACGGAGTAGTACACCCGTCCAATATTTGCTAATAACTCGGTAAATAATAGTAGTAGCGAGTTTGGTGTTATGATCTATATTGTTAGAAACCGTCTATATTACAGTGATATCGCGTCGAAAATCGTCTAGGACCGATACGGAAAAAGTTTCCTCTTAGCGGTGGGACTTAGAAAAATTTCCAGAGTTTTGTCGACGGAGTAGTACATCCGTCCATTATTTGCTAATAACTCGGTAAATAATAGTAGTAGCGAGTTTGGTGTTATGATATATATTGTCAGAAACCGTCTATATTACAGTGATATCACGTCGACAATCGTCTAGGACCGATACGGAAAAAGTTTCCTCTTAGCGGAGGGTCTTAGAAAAATTTCCAGAGTTTTGTCGACGGAGTAGTACACCCGTCCAATATTTGCTAATAACTCGGTAAATAATAGTAGTAGCGAGTTTGGTGTTATGATATATATTGTTAGAAACCGTCTATATTACAGTGATATCGCGTCGAAAATCGTCTAGGACCGATACGGAAAAAGTTTCCTCTTAGCGGTGGGACTTAGAAAAATTTCCAGAGTTTTGTCGACGGAGTAGTACATCCGTCCATTATTTGCTAATAACTCGGTAAATAATAGTAGTAGCGAGTTTGGTGTTATGATATATATTGTCAGAAACCGTCTATATTACAGTGATATCACGTCGACAATCGTCTAGGACCGATACGGAAAAATTTTCCTTGTTACGTGCTAGTGCTTTGTAACAAGGCCTGCGTAAGGGCGGATCTGTTCGTGATTTCGTCTGAGGAGGAACCAAAACGGAGCAACGAAGGTTGAGGTGGATACTTAAGGTTTTTTGACAACAGCTCGTATTAACAAGATTTATTTACGTAAAAATAACATTTGCTGACTCTTAAAGTTAACTTATAACTAAAATATTTACATTAATTGCTTGACTTTCGACGGAGGAACGGGGAACAGTTTGCTTGCGTAGAATTTTATACGGGGATCTGTTTTTACGGCTCTACTAAAGTCTGGAACGCTCGTCTTAGGGAGAAAAATGGGGGTGAGCTTCCAGGTGGGAAGGGGGAGTGGCTCGATGGGTGGCGATGTTGGATCTTCCTTCCTGTCTGTGATGGCTTCTTCTTGGACTGGTTCTTCTGGAGTCGTCTGGTATAACAGCTTCTTTAGCTGGTTTAACTGGTATCGTCGTCCTCCGCGCCTGGTCTTCTTCTTCTTATTTATAACCGTAATTACAACGCCGGTCATTACTTTAATACTGAATGCTTCTACTTAATGGGGGGCAGCTTCTTCGTCTGCGTCCTCGTGCTAGTGACACGCACCGAGAGCAAGATCGGGAGGCTGGGGTCGAGATATCTAAGCGTATGCTTGTAGAGATCTTTTCCGATTTCTGCTTTCGCCGCTCGGATACTTATAGGGGAGGTCGAACATTTTCAGCAGCGAGAAAGCTGGTCCTTGAGGGTGTATCTAAGAGGGGTCACTTTTCGTAGCGAGAAAGAATATTGGGGCCTTGTCCATCTATTTTCCCAAAAAGGAACTAAGAGGTACGAAGGGAGAGAAATGCAACGGAGGCTGTAAGAACGAGTAGGACGGAGCGCGATAAGGGCGAAAGAGAAGGCGAGATTGCGCGTGGTACGGTTGTAAGAGAGAAAGCGCTAGCCTTGTATTCGGCTGTGCGTGCGAGCGAGGCGGTATCTGTTTAGAAAGAGATGGGAAATGCAATGGGTGCGAGTGAGAGCGCACTGGCCATTGGTGTGAGTGCGAGAGCACTAGCGCTGAGAATCAACTAGTGCGAGTGAGAGGTTCTGGGCTACGAGTGCGAGAGAGATAGCGCTACTTCGTAGTTTCTCTCTGATTTCTGAGATGTCGCTGGTGTTTTAGGTATGTGGCGGTTGTAGATAATGTAGATTTCTGTATCGATTAATTTGTTTATATATAGTTGTTAACATTTATTTTGTTTTTGGTTTCCCTACCAACAAAAATTATTTACATAACAAATTGCTTCAGATTAAAGTAAATACTGAAAGAGATAACACGTCTTTTATTTGGAGAAATATATTACACTCCTACAATTTGGTGACCCCGACGTGATCCTTTTTAAGAAAGAAGGATGCCGCTTCATCATTCTCCAACAAGAATTGAAGGGAAATCAAATCAAGATCTTATTACGGAGACGGATAAAGATTTGTTAGAAGAAGAATTACCTTCGACGAGTAAAACCAACAATTTCAGTCAAGTCAATGCAACATCAATGGTTAAACTTCCACCCTTTTGGAAAGAGAATCTGATATTGTGGTTTACCCAGATTGAGGCAGCCTTCGCAATTAGCAGAATCTCCTCTGACGATACCAAATACCGGTATACTATAGTTAATTTAGATACGACAGTTCTTCCTTTTGTTTCCGATATTTTAAATAATCCTCCAATTAAAGAAAAATATGAAACTCTTAAAACAAGAATTATTTCCTCGTTCGACGAATCAAGCGAGTCAAAATTAAGAAGATTAATTAGGGGAAATGAGATGATTAACGAAAAACCGTCAAATTTCTTACAAAAATTAAGAAATTTGGCAGGTAGTTTGTGTAGCGAGAGTGTTCTAAAAACATTATTTCTGGAACAACTACCAGAAAATGTTCGAGGAATTTTAGCCATTAGTGAAGTACAAGAGCTTTCCAAATTGGCTTATCAAGCTGATAAAATTGTAGAAGTAATAAAACCAAATAACATTTGTAACATTACTTCAAAAGAAAATTATACTTCTAATTCTTCACAGGAAGAAAAAAATCAGACATTAAATTCACAGATTCTGGAGTTACAAAAACAAATAGAAGTTTTAAATATTAATTTTCGAAGAAATAATTACAGAAATAGATCAAGATCTAGATTTTTTAGGAGAGATAGAAGCATTTCAAAGCCAAGATTTCGAAATGAAGAACCCTTATGTTATTATCATCAAAAATTTAGAGAAAATTCCTTTAAATGTAAAAAACCCTGTTCTTGGAGTGGAAAGGATAAAAGAGATCGATCAAATGAAGGGTTAGAGGAAAACTAAGAAAGCTGTCTGGAGTACAGACGATCCATGATAGCTCAAATGTTAATTATCGTCTGACGATTGCCGACAAGACGTCAGGTATGAGATATTTAATTGATACTGGTTCTGATATTTCGTTGTTACCAAGGAAAATGTTAAAAGGAAAGTTGACAGAAACAAATCTTATACTTTTTGCTGCAAATGGTTCTGAGATTAAAACATATGGTCAAAAATTAATTACCGTAAATTTGGGATTACGCAGAAATTTTACTTGGGAATTCATTGTAGCTGATGCCGTAATGCCGATTATAGGATCAGATTTTATAGGTCATTACGATCTATTAGTAGATTTAAATGGCAAAAGGGTTTTAGATAAAGAGACGAAATTACAATCATTTGGAATCTTGAAGCGAGTACATACAATTTCAATTTCAACAATAAATAATTCCTTTAAATATAATAAATTATTACAAGAATATATTGATATTACTAAACCGGTTAGGAAAGAGATTGTTAAAAAAAATGTTTATCATTATATTGTAACAAAAGGTCAACCGATAGCGGAAAAAGCTAGACGTTTGACACCTGAAAAATTTAAAATTGCCAAAGCAGAATTCGAAGAAATGATTCGGAAAGGAGTGTGTAGGCCATCATCCAGTCAATGGGCAAGTCCTTTACACATGGTTCCGAAGAAAAATGGGGAATGGCGACCGTGTGGAGATTATCGAAGATTAAATTCAATAACAATTCCGGATCGCTATCCTGTACCTCATATACAAGATTTTTCTTTTAAATTAGCAGGTGCAACAATTTTTTCAACCTTAGATCTTATTAAAGCCTATAATCAGATTCCCATGGCACCCGAAGACATTCCCAAAACAGCAGTTATCACACCATTTGGATTATTTGAATTTTTAGCAATGCCATTTGGATTAAGAAATGCAGCACAAACATTTCAAAGATATTTAGACAATGTATTAAGAGGTTTGAATTTTTGTCATGGTTATATTGATGATATAATTATTGCGTCAAAAAACGAAGAAGAACATAAACAACATTTAAAGATAGTTTTTGAACGATTACGAAAATTCAAATTGTCAATAAATGTGAATAAATCGAGCTTTGGTGTTAAAGAAGTTAAATATTTAGGATATTTAATTAATACAGAAGGTATGAGACCTACCGAGGAAAAAGTTCAAGCATTAAAAGATTTTCCAATTCCAAAAGATAGGACAGAATTACGAAGATTTTTAGGAATAGTAAACTTTTATCGTCGTTTTATTCCTATGGCAGCAAAAATTCAAGCTCCTTTACATTCGTTACTTATTGGTGCAAAAAAGAAGGATAAAAGGTTAATTGAATGGACAGAAGAACAAAAAGTTGCTTTTAATAAAACGAAAGAACAATTAATCAATGCTATATTATTGGTACATCCAGTAGCAAACGCACGTTTAGCGCTAACTACAGATGCATCGGATACAGCAATGGGAGCTGTTTTAGAACAATACGTTGGTAAAAGCTGGCAACCATTAGCATTCTATTCAAAAAAATTTACGGAAACTCAACAAAAATACAGTACTTATGATCGAGAGCTTTTGGCGATATATTCTGCAATTAAATTTTTCCGATTTATGGTAGAAGGACGAGATTTAGTTGTGAAAACGGATCATAAACCATTGGTTTTTGCATTTAAACAGAAATCAGTTAAAGCTTCTCCTCGACAACTTCGACATTTAGATTTTATAGGTCAATTCACTACTGAATTAAGTTATGTTAAAGGGGACGAAAATGTAATTGCAGATGCCTTCTCAAGAGTTGAAGCAATTGAAATGCCTATTGTTGTAACCACAGAAGAATTAGCGGAAGCACAACAGGCAGATGAAGAATTAAAAAAGATAATTTCAGAAGGAAATTCGGCATTACAATTACAAAAATTGAGAGTTGGTAATACAAATCTTGTATTATATTGCAACATTTTAGAAGGTAATATTCGACCTTATGTTCCGAAAATTCTAAGGATACGAATTTTAAAAATTGTACATAATTTATCACATCCTGGTAGTAGAGCTATGAAAAAGACATTGTCTCAAAGATTTGTCTGGCCGAATATGGCAAAAGATGCTGCAGAATGGGTGAGAACTTGTTTACCTTGTCAAAAGAGTAAAATCCATCGTCATCAGAAAAATTTGCCAGAACATATACCAGTACCTAAAGAAAGATTTAATCATGTACATATAGATCTTATTGGGCCACTTCCGACTGTTAACGGATATCGTTATTGTTTAACTATGATTGATAGATTTTCACGTTGGCCTGAAGCAATACCAATTAAAGAAATTTCAGCAGATACAATAGCGAATACATTTTTCAATACATGGATTTCAAGATTTGGTACACCGTTATCTGTAACCACAGATAGAGGAAGTCAATTTGAATCACAAATTTTCAATGCACTATCAAAGATGGTTGGATTCAAGAAGATAAGAACAACTTCTTACCATCCTGCTTCAAATGGGATTGTAGAAAGATGGCATCGGTCACTGAAAACAGCGATTTATTGTCATGAAAAAGAAGATTGGACGAAGATTATACCGATTGTTCTTTTAGGATTAAGAACAGTATATAAAGAAAATTTAGGCTCATCAGCTGCAGAGATGTTATATGGACAAACTTTAAGATTACCCGGCGAATTCTTTTTGGAAGAAGAGATTCCGGTTGATCAAAGAATTTTTTTACAAGAATTGAGAGAACGCATGAAATTACTCAAGCCACATCAGACGATACATAATATTAAAAAAAAGGTATTTATACATAAGAATTTAAATTGTTGTACACATGTGTTTTTGAGAATAGATGCAGTCAAACCACCTTTAACACCACCGTACGAGGGTCCATTCGAGGTAATTGCAAGACCATCAGAGAAGGTTTTCACAATTAAAATTAATGGACAGTCGATCAATGTCAGTACTGAAAGATTGAAACCTGCCTACTTTGAAAATTCAGAACAAGATGAAAATTTAGAAGAAATTGCGGATACTTCTCCATTTTCCAATAAAGGACAACTTAAAACTTATCCTGGACCAAAAGAAAAAAAGAAAACAAGATTTGTAGAGTTCAATATTTAGAAAATATTGTCAAAACTCGGAGGGGAGTAATGTGGCGGTTGTAGATAATGTAGATTTCTGTATCGATTAATTTGTTTATATATAGTTGTTAACATTTATTTTGTTTTTGGTTTCCCTACCAACAAAAATTATTTACATAACAAATTGCTTCAGATTAAAGTAAATACTGAAAGAGATAACACGTCTTTTATTTGGAGAAATATATTACACTCCTACAGGTAGAGCGTGATTGTCGGTAAGACGCTGAAGGTAAGTTCGCTGATATGATAATACGTAGGCGGTGGGTAACCGAGAGACGAACGGTAACATCTGTAATGTAGATATATTACTGGCAGTTGGTAATGTACGAGTTTGAAGTGTTTGTTGAACGCCACGCGAGGTGTAGCTTTAAGATATACATATATAAAAGAACGCAATATAAAATAAGTTGTTAATTATAAGAATGAAAGAACGTGTGTGTAATATATATATATATATGTATAAGAACGCATAATATATGTAAGAAAACGCATGATGTATGTAAAAGAACGCAATATATATATATGTTTGATAAATAATAAGACGCAAAATGATTATTATAATTATAGGGAACGCATAATAATGTAATATATATATATGTTGTTAAATAATAGCTTTTAGTACTTTAGATAATTGTAAATTAACGAAGGTAAGTGAAGATATAATCGTAATAGTGAGAGAATGATCGTCGTATATAATATATGTATTTTATGAATGAACGTATATGTATGTAATTTATGAATGGATATTTACATGTGTGCGTACGTGTAGCGCGGGACTCTAGGTTGCGCGTGACATACGAGTGAGAACGCGTCGCAAGCTTCACGGGCGCGAGAGAGACGTACGTGAAAGCTTTATGAATGAAATTGTAACGGGATCGTTCCTGTGTGAATGACGCGTGGCAGGAACGCTCTTGTGAGGGGGACGCAAACCGGTTGTAGCTGCGGGTGCGAGAGAGAAAGCGATAGCCGCGTGTGCGAGTGAGAACGCGGTCCTATGCTGACCGTGGGTGCGAGTGAGACGGAGTTCTTGGGGTCAGCGGCATGCGAGTGGTGGGGGTTAGCCGCGTTCAGCGTCAGGCAGGAGCGTCGGAAGTGCGGTTTCTGTGCGGCTTGCGGCGACTCGTTGCGTTTCCTGCATGAAATGCACGGGAACGTGACACCTCCCTCCCGGGGGAAAAATTTAAAATTCGTAGAATTTTAATTTTTAACATTCCGCTCCAGGGGAGCTGGAATCCTCGAAATTCTGCAGCTCTTCGAGTGCTGTATCCTCGTCAGGAATTTTATATGTGGGGAGTGGTCGTGCCGTGTCTCCGAATATTAGCAAATGAGGTGCAAGTCCTGTGGCTTCATGAGTGCTTGTATTATATGCGAAAGTGGCGGCGTTTATGCTATCATCCCATTGAATTTCGTTGTCGACGTGTTGCTTTAATTGTTCTGTGAAGACGTAATGGGAGATTTCCGGTGAGCCGTTCGCGCAAATGCGTTGTATTTTGAATTTCTTTAATATATGTTTGATCGTTGTATTTGCTAAATTTGTTCTGTCGTCCATTATAAGGCATTTTGGCGTACCGAATTTGTATATAAAGTTATTTAGAAATGCTTGGGCTATTGTTTTTGCAGATCCATCCGGGATTGGGATGGCCAGAGAATATTTGGTTAATAGATCCTGTATTGTCAAAAGATATTTATTATGTTTGTATGTGACTGGCAGTGGTCCTACCATGTCCATTGAAATCTTGTCAAATGCCCTTCCTGGCGTGTCGGTGAGAGTCATTGGTTGTTTGTTTTTTACTCTTACTAATTTTTTCAATTGGCAGTTTAGGAAATTTTGAACGTCTTTCTTCATGTTTTCCCAGTAAAAGTACTGGCGAATCCTATTGTACGTTTTTGTAACGCCTTTGTGTCCTGCTGGTGTGGCGGCATGGAATTCTTCTAATATTCGATATCTTTTCGATAATAATGGAATTTTCACGAGATTTTTGCAAACTGTGATTTGAACTGGTGCATTTAAGAATTTTCCTTCTAGCTGTTCTTTTAGGCTAGAGTAATTTATTTTATCTGTTTTTGCGGGATAGCTGATGGAAAACGAACTGATTGCTTCTTCGTAAATTATGTCTTGCAATTTGCCGAAGCTTTTCTTTAATATCTCCTTATCGACAAATTCTTCCGGTCTCTTAGCTATGGGCAATGCAATATACTTTCTTCTATTTATTGTCTTCACATCTGGCTTTCCTAATTTTAAATTAATGTGTAGCGGTAATTTAGCGAAATCTTGAATCAGGCGTGCGCCTTCGTCGAACGGATCTCCTGCCGTGGTAATAAAATAAACGAGGTTGTCTTTTCTCATATATAAACAATCTCTGGATTCGGTAATATTGTTCAAGGGATAATCTTCTTCGATTTCCGAGTCTGTTTCGGAGAGATTTCCCTCGTCGGAGGAAGATAATTCCTCGCTTCCGTCAGGCGGTTCTGGCGGTGGTTTGGGAATCGGTGGTTGTTTAACCTTTTTCTTCCGTTTGTCTGCCCTAGGGTTGTAGACCGATCCGGATGATGCTGGTGATTCGAAGGAGGATGAAGAATCGTTGTCTTCTAAAATATTTTGAACGTCTTCCGCGTCTTCCGGAGTATCTGGAGGTTCTGTACTGTGCCGAGCCCCTAAGGACGGCAACCGGTTGTCCTCGCAGCTGTCCGTTGTGGAAGGAAATTCTGACGTTTCTCGGCGGTCCGACGAGTCGAGCGCTGGTCGAGCCCCTAAGGACGGCAGCCCGCTGTCTTCGTGTTTGTTCGGAGCGTCGGAATTTACAGAGGCTTCATCTGAGCTTCCTGGAAGGTTCGGTGTCGGCCGAGGCCCTAAGGACGGCATTCCGTTATCCGGGCAGGTGCTCGATGTCTCTGGGAGATTGATGGGAGGCCCTTCGAGATTTCCTGGAAGATTAGAAGCTGGCCGAGGCCCTAAGGACGGCAGCTGAATATTCTCCGAGGAAGTTTCTCTTTCCAGGGAAGTTCTCCTTCTTCTTCTTCTTTCTTCGTTGAAGCGGGGTGGAGTTATCGATGAACCCGTAGTTTCCTCTAAGGTTGGAAGCAAGGGGGAGGCACCCGGGGAGGAGGGGGGATCCTCCTCTCCGAAGAACTCGGCCAATCTTTCCCACGGATTCTCTTCCACCTCTCCATCCGAACGAGCGTTCGTTACTAATACTTGGGGGTTACGGGACAAAGCGTCTGCATTATTATTTATCTTTCCCGGTTTGTATTTAATTTGGTACTCGAACTCGGCAAGCTTTAGTCGCCAACGGACGAGCCGGGACGTGGGATCTTTCACCCTGTGCAACCAGACCAGTGGTTGGTGGTCTGTGACTAACAAAAACTGTTTTCCATATAAGTAAGGTCGGAAGTGCTGTGTACAATAAACAATGGCGAGGAGCTCTTTTTCAATGGTTGAATAGTTCATTTCGGCTGGATTTAACGAGCGAGATGCAAAAGCTACAGGTAAATCGTTTCCAATTTCACCTTGACTGAGAATGCCTCCGATGGCGTGATTCGAAGCGTCTGTTGTTACTATGAATTGTTTACTAAAATCCGGATACTGGAGTTTCGGTTGTTGGCATAATGCTTTCTTTAAATGTGTGAATGCTTTTTCCTGTTCTTCTTGCCAGCGGAATTTTGTGCCTTTCTTTAAGAGTGATGTGAGTGGTTTCGTTATACCGGAGAAATTCTGTATAAATCGACGATAATATCCACTAAGGCCAAGGAACTGTTTTATGTTACGCGGTGTGCGGGGTGTCGGAAAGTTTTCAATTGCGGAGATTTTACTGGGATCTGGTTTAATACCAGATTCTGAGATTATGTGGCCCAAGTAATGCACTTCCCTGCATAAGAATTTACATTTCTCGGGTTGAAGGCGGAGGTTAGCGGATTTTAATCTGTTGGCTAATTTACTAAATTTTATCGCATGTTCTTGAAGAGAACTCGCGTATAGGACAATGTCGTCCATGTAAACGAACATTTCTGTTCCTTGCAGGCCGGTGAGTACGGTATCCATTAATTTTTGAAAGGTAGCAGGGGCATTTTTTAATCCAAAAGGCATACGTGAAAATTGATAGTGACCGTAAGGGGAAGAAAAAGCAGTTTTCTCTGCATCCGATTTATTCATGGGGATTTGGTGAAATCCCGAAGCAAGATCTAGCACACTGAAATATTTAGCTCCTCCGAGCTGATCTAGAATATCTACGATGTTAGGTAAAGGGTACGCGTCGCCAATGGTTTTTTCGTTTAGATGACGAAAATCGATAACCATTCTCCATCGTTTATTGCCAGCGGAGTCTGGTTTTTTGGGAACTATCCAGACGGGAGAATTGTACGGTGATGAAGATTTTTCTATAATATTCTGTTCTAACAGCTCCGAAATTTGTTTATGGATTTCTTGTTTATGGATAGGGGGAAATCTGTATTGCTTAATGTTCACAGGGCTGCTATCGGTAGTAATAATTTTGTGCGAAGTTAAATTTGTTGCAGGCAATTTATCGTTTTTGCAGAAAAATATTTCGTGGTTTTCTAGTATTAACTTTTCAATATGCTCCTTTTCTTCTTTATTCAAATGTGACGTGCTTACTTCTTTAAAAATTTCCTTAATTTTTCCGGTAACTGAGTTGACGTTGTAACAATATTTCAAGGGTAATTTTTCCTCTTCTTGGGAATTTTCAATTTTCTCGATTTCTACGAGTTTTAAATGGGGGATTAACGCGTCAAACTCTAGCTCCGATGAGTTAAATATTTTTATAAATGCACGTCCATTCGTATTCCTTACCACGCAGTCTCCTGCAAAAATATTATGTCCGATAGTCAACCGAGGAATATAACCAATTTCTACTTCTGGATTTTTAACAAATATTGGAATGGTTGTTATGCTTCTAGCTGGCACTTTTATTTTAAGAGGGTCAGAGAAGGGAATCTGTTCTGAACCGAGCGAGAGACAACGATTTTGATAAGAAATAGTGGCATTAGATTTCCGTAAGAATTCGGATCCTAAGATCGCGGGATACGGTATGGGAAAGTCACTCGGGACTACATGAAAAACGTGGTCTTTATTATAAATTCGAATTTTTAGAGATCCTAACGTTTCCACTACTTGGGGAGTTATGCCACTTAATTTTAAAATTTCATACTTTTTCAATGATATTTTCTCGACTCGATTTTGTTTTATAAGATTCGGTTCTGCTCCTGTATCGATAAGAAATTCTGTTTTGCCTATAGGGGGTGCCAGGTCTAATGTAATAACGGCGTCGAAATTTCCTTTCATATGGAAGGTTCTTCCGACTCCTGAATAACGCGTGTTGGACGCTCTGGGATTTTCTCTCGCCGGGCGTCCGTCAGCGGGAGATTTTCGCGGTTTCCCGAGGCGGGTTGCCTATTTTGGGGGTTTCGGAAGCACTGTGAAGCGACGTGCCCGAGCCGATTGCAATAACTGCATTGTTTAGGAGGGGGTTGAAGAGGTCTAGCATTCTGCACATTTCTAGGAGGCAATGCATTTCGTGGAAGAAACGGGGGAGCCGCGGAATTTAATGAGGCTTTCAGACGAGCCTGTTCTTGATCCATTTCATTGGATATAATTATCGCGTGATTGTACGCGTCGAGGAGTGTATTGTAACCTTTGAATTTTAGTAAAATTTGCATAGTGGAAGGCAGGCCACGGACGAAGCATTCTAATGTGAATTTATCTATATCGGGATCCGGTGTACGATTTTCCTGTCGCTCCGCATCTCGTATTGAAACTTTTAAATTTTTCACTCGCTGTATATAATCTATAATATGCTCCGTTGGATTTTTAAAAATGTCAGACAGTAATCCACGGTAAAAATATGATGATTTCTGAGGTAGTAATTTAATCCGAAGTGAATCTAACAGTGCATCTACCGTAAGGAATTTCTCTTCCTCGATAATGCAATATGCTCTGCCAAATATCTTCGTACGTATTGCTTTTACTAAATCTGGCTCCTGAGCCGGTGAAAGAGCGTCCCGTGCTCGTCGGCAGGCTTGGAAAAACCTGTCGATCGACAAATTAGTACCGGAGAAAGTTGGAATTTCCGATATGACGTCGTGGAGTCTAAGTGAAAATGTTTGTGACGGTGATTCTACGTTTTAAACCGGGCTGTCTGGAATTTTAACAATAGTCGGCGTTTGTTCTATTTGTGCCTCTAAATTTAATATTTTCGTTTTCATTGCTCCAATGATTTCTTGCAGTTCGAGTAATTTGTTCCCCTCTTCTTTTCTAATTTGTTGCTTTTCCCCTTCTAGGAATTCTTCAAAATTTTTCTGGGTGCTTCTAAATTGTTCCTCCTGTTCCATTAATCTTTTTTCCCTTGATTTTAGTTGATCAGTTAACATCTCGAGTTCAGCTTCACTAAGAGTATGAGACCGTGTGATCGGCATTTTGAAAAAATGATTCTATTTTTAGTCGCGTGTGTGCCAAAAAACCTCCTTAAAATTCCTCGTTTATCGTGTCCGGGGGTTTTTTCCTCCTCGAAATTTGAACGAAATCCTACCGCTCTGTCACCAAAAATGTTGGCCTGTTACGTGCTAGTGCTTTGTAACAAGGCCTGCGTAAGGGCGGATCTGTTCGTGATTTCGTCTGAGGAGGAACCAAAACGGAGCAACGAAGGTTGAGGTGGATACTTAAGGTTTTTTGACAACAGCTGGTATTAACAAGATTTATTTACGTAAAAATAACATTTGCTGACTCTTAAAGTTAACTTATAACTAAAATATTTACATTAATTGCTTGACTTTCGACGGAGGAACGGGGAACAGTTTGCTTGCGTAGAATTTTATACGGGGATCTGTTTTTACGGCTCTACTAAAGTCTGGAACGCTCGTCTTAGGGAGAAAAATGGGGGTGAGCTTCCAGGTGGGAAGGGGGAGTGGCTCGATGGGTGGCGATGTTGGATCTTCCTTCCTGTCTGTGATGGCTTCCTCTTGGACTGGTTCTTCTGGAGTCGTCTGGTATAACAGCTTCTTTAGCTGGTTTAACTGGTATCGTCGTCCTCCGCGCCTGGTCTTCTTCTTCTTATTTATAACCGTAATTACAACGCCGGTCATTACTTTAATACTGAATGCTTCTACTTAATGGGGGGCAGCTTCTTCGTCTGCGTCCTCGTGCTAGTGACACGCACCGAGAGCAAGATCGGGAGGCTGGGGTCGAGATATCTAAGCGTATGCTTGTAGAGATCTTTTCCGATTTCTGCTTTCGCCGCTCGGATACTTATAGGGGAGGTCGAACATTTTCAGCAGCGAGAAAGCTGGTCCTTGAGGGTGTATCTAAGAGGGGTCACTTTTCGTAGCGAGAAAGAATATTGGGGCCTTGTCCATCTATTTTCCCAAAAAGGAACTAAGAGGTACGAAGGGAGAGAAATGCAACGGAGGCTGTAAGAACGAGTAGGACGGAGCGCGATAAGGGCGAAAGAGAAGGCGAGATTGCGCGTGGAACGGTTGTAAGAGAGAAAGCGCTAGCCTTGTATTCGGCTGTGCGTGCGAGCGAGGCGGTATCTGTTTAGAAAGAGATTGGAAATGCAATGGGTGCGAGTGAGAGCGCACTGGCCATTGGTGTGAGTGCGAGAGCACTAGCGCTGAGAATCAACTAGTGCGAGTGAGAGGTTCTGGGCTACGAGTGCGAGAGAGATAGCGCTACGTCGTAGTTTCTCTCTGATTTCTGAGATGTCGCTGGTGTTTTAGGTAGAGCGTGATTGTCGGTAAGACGCTGAAGGTAAGTTCGCTGATATGATAATACGTAGGCGGTGGGTAACCGAGAGACGAACGGTAACATCTGTAATGTAGATATATTACTGGCAGTTGGTAATGTACGAGTTTGAAGTGTTTGTTGAACGCCACGCGAGGTGTAGCTTTAAGATATACATATATAAAAGAACGCAATATAAAATAAGTTGTTAATTATAAGAATGAAAGAACGTGTGTGTAATATATATATATATATATATATATATATATATATATATATATATATATATATATGTATAAGAACGCATAATATATGTAAGAAAACGCATGATGTATGTAAAAGAACGCAATATATATATATGTTTGATAAATAATAAGACGCAAAATGATTATTATAATTATAAGGAACGCATAATAATGTGATATATATATATATGTTGTTAAATAATAGGTTTTAGTACTTTAGATAATTGTAAATTAACGAAGGTAAGTGAAGATATAATCGTAATAAGAGAATGATCGTCGTATATAATATATGTATTTTGTGAATGAACGTATATGTATGTAGTTTATGAATGGATATTTACATGTGTGCGTACGTGTAGCGCGGGACTCTAGGTTGCGCGTGACATACGAGTGAGAACGCATCGCAAGCTTCACGGGCGCGAGAGAGACGTACGTGAAAGCTTTATGAATGAAATTGTAACGGGATCGTTCCTGTGTGAATGACGCGTGGCAGGAACGCTCTTGTGAGGGGGACGCAAACCGGTTGTAGCTGCGGGTGCGAGAGAGAAAGCGATAGCCGCGTGTGCGAGTGAGAACGCGGTCCTATGCTGACCGTGGGTGCGAGTGAGACGGAGTTACTATGGTAGACTCTGCGCGTGCGAGAGAGAGGTATTATGTGTTGGTGCGAGAGAGACAGAGCTCTTGGGGTCAGCGGCATGGGAGTGGTGGGGGTTAGCCGCGTTCAGCGTCAGGCAGGAGCGTCGGAAGTGCGGTTTCTGTGCGGCTTGCGGCGACTCGTTGCGTTTCCTGCATGAAATGCACGGGAACGTGACATCCTCTTAGCGGTGGGACTTAGAAAAATTTCCAGAGTTTTGTCGACGGAGTAGTACATCCGTCCATTATTTGCTAATAACTCGGTAAATAATAGTAGTAGCGAGTTTGGTGTTATGATATATATTGTTAGAAACCGTCTATATTACAGTGATATTACGTCGACAATTGCCTAGGACCGATACGGAAAAAGTTTCCTCTTAGCGCGGGGTTTAGAAAAGTGTTCGTCCAACGTCCGACGGAGTAGTACATCCGTCCATTATTTGCTAATAACTCGGTAAATAATAGTAGTAGCGAGTTTGGTGTCATGATATATATTGTTAGAAGCCGTCTATATTACAGTGATATCGGGTCGAAAATCGTCTAGGACCGATACGGAAAAAGTTTCCTTGTTACGTGCTAAAGCTTCCCAGTAGGAGAGCTTGTAACGAGGCCTGCGTAAGGGCAGGTTTGTTCGAGATTTCGTCTGAGGAGGAAACAAAAACGGAGCAACGATGGTGAGGGGGTTACTTAAAATTTGTTGACAACGGACATTTTAACAAGATTTGTTCGTGAAAAATAGAAGATTAGCGGAAACTGTACTCTTATAACTAGTTTACAATTAAAATTCTTATGCTAAATATTTACAACGTTTGTTCTATTTTAGAAGGGGGAGTGGGGAACAGCTTGTGTGAGTAGAATTTAACTCTGGGGTCTTTCTTAACTGCTCGACTAAAATCTGGAATGCTCGCTTTCGGGAGGCAAATGGGGGTGAGCTTCCAGGTTGGGAGGGGGAGTGGCTCGATGGGTGGCGATGGTGCAGCTTCCTTGGCGGTGTCTTCCTTCGGTCCTTCTCCTGGTTTGACGGCGAAAAATAGCTTCTTTAGCTGGTTTAATTGGTGGCGTCGTCCGCCACGTCTGGTCTTCCTCTTCTTTTGTGTATCGCGAGATATAATTAAACTTGGCATTACTATGACTCTACTGTTTATACGAATGGGGACAGCTTCTCTGACTGCGTCCTCGTGCTAGTGACACGCACCGAGAGCAAGATCGTTGAGGCTGGGGTAGAGACGACTAAGCGTATGCTTGTGGTAGTTTTTTTCCGAAGTTTTCTCTCTCCGCCAGGGGGTACTTATACGCCTCGTCGAATATTTTTAGCAGCGAGAAAGCTAAGCCCTTGAGGGTGTATCTAAGGTGATTCAGTTTTAGAAGCGAGAGAAAGTTTTGGGTCCTGGACCATCTAGTTTCTGAGATAGGAACTAAAAGGCCTAAAAAAGGAGAAAAGCAACAGTGGCTGTTAGAGTGAATGGGACGGAGTAAGATGCGGGCGAGAAAGATGGCATTATTGTATGCCTGAATGTGCTTGAGAGAGAAAGTAGTAGGCTGTGCGTGCGAGCGAGGCAGTATCTGCTTAAAGTGAGAGGGAAGATGTAATGGGTGCGAGTGAGAGCGCACTGGCCATTGGAGTGAGTGCAAGAGCACTACCGCTGAGAGTCAGTGGGTGCAAGCGAGAGGTTTCGGTCTACGAGTGCGAGAGAGATAGCGCTACTTCGTAGTGAATCTGTGGGTCTCGAGATGTCGCTGGTGATCTCGGGGTAAGTAGGGCGTGACTGCTGGTAAGAGGCGAATGGTAACTTTACTGAGATGATAATAAAAAGGCGGTGGATAACCGAGAAGCGAATGATAATATCTATAGTGTTGGTATATTACTGGCAGTTGGTAATATACAAGCGGTGGGTGGTTCTTGAACGCAACGCAAGGTATTAATATAAAATATAAAAGATCGCAATATAAAATAAGTCGTTTAAATACATGAATAAAAGAACGCTTGTGTAGTATATATATATATATATATATATATATATATATATATATATATATATATGTATAAGAATGTATCGTTAAATATATGAAAAGAACGCATGATATATATATATATGTATGTATTAATAAATAATAACGCAAGAAGATGTTAAATTAATAAAGAACGCATGTATATAGTTATTCAATAGTAGGTTATACGTTAGATAATTAATATAGGATAACGAGAGTAAGTAATATAATTATAATAAGAGAATAATCGTCGTGTATAATATATGTGTATGTATTTATGAATGAATATGTATGTATGTACTTTATGAATGAATATATATATGTGTGTGTGTATGTTAGCTGCGCGCGAGACTCTAAGTGGCGCGTGGCATGTGAGTGAGAACGCATCGTGCAAGCTCCACGGGCGCGAGAAAGATATACGTGAAAGCTTATGAATGAAAAACATAACGGGATCGTTCCTGTGTGAATGACGCGTGGCAGGAACGCTCTTGTGAGGGGGACGCAAACCGGTTCTGGCCGCGAGTGCGAGAGAGAAAGCGATAGCCGCGTGTGCGAGTGAGAACGCGGGCCTATGTTGACCGTGGGTGCGAGCGAGACGGAGCTACTATGGTAGATGCTACGCGTGCGAGAGAGAGGTACTATCTATTGGTGCGAGAGAGACGGAGCTATTGGGGTCAGCGGCATGCGAGTGGTGGGGCTAGCTGCGTTCAGCGTCAGGCAGGAGCGTCGGAGGTGCGTTTTCTGGGCGGCTTGCGGCAACGTTGCGTTTCCTGCATGAAATGCACGGGAACGTGACATCCTCTTAGCGGAGGGACTTAGAAAAATTTACGTCCAACGTCCGACGGAGTAGTACATCCGTCCATTATTTGCTAATAACTCGGTAAATAATAGTAGTAGCGAGTTTGGTGTTATGATATATATTGTTAGAAACCGTCTATATTATAGTGATATCGGGTCGAAAATCGTCTAGGACCGATACGGAAAAAGTTTCCTCTTAGCGGTGGGACTTAGAAAAATTTCCAGAGTTTTGTCGACGGAGTAGTACATCCGTCCATTATTTGCTAATAACTCGGTAAATAATAGTAGTATCGAGTTTGGTGTTATGATATATATTGTTAGAAACCGTCTATATTACAGTGATATCACGTCGAAAATCGTGTAGGACCGATATGGAAAAAGTTTCCTCTTAGCGGTGGGGCTTAGAAAAGTGTTCGTCCAACGTCCGACGGAGTAGTACATTCGTCCATTATTTGCTAATAACTCAGTAAATAATAGTAGTAGCGAGTTTGGTGTTATGATATATATTGTTAGAAACCGTCTATATTACAGTGATATCACGTCGAAAATCGTCTAAGACCGATACGGAAAAAGTTTCCTCTTAGCGGTGGGGCTTAGAAAAGTGTTCGTCCAACGTCCGACGGAGTAGTACATTCGTCCATTATTTGCTAATAACTCAGTAAATAATAGTAGTAGCGAGTTTGGTGTTATGATATATATTGTTAGAAACCGTCTATATTACAGTGATATCACGTCGAAAATCGTCTAGGACCGATATGGAAAAAGTTTCCTCTTAGCGGTGGGGCTTAGAAATGTGTTCGTCCAACGTCCGACGGAGTAGTACATTCGTCCATTATTTGCTAATAACTCAGTAAATAATAGTAGTAGCGAGTTTGGTGTTATGATATATATTGTTAGAAACCGTCTATATTACAGTGATATCACGTCGAAAATCGTCTAAGACCGATACGGAAAAAGTTTCCTCTTAGCGGTGGGGCTTAGAAAAATGTTCGCCCAACGTCCCACGGAGTAGTACATCCGTCCATTATTAGCTAATAACTCGGTAAACAATAGTAGTAGCGAGTTTGGTGTTATGATATATATTGTTAGAAACCGTCTATATTACAGTGATATCACGTCGAAAATCGTGTAGGACCGATATGGAAAAAGTTTCCTCTTAGCGGTGGGGTTTAGAAAAGTGTTCGTCCAACGTCCCACGGAGTAGTACATCCGTCCATTATTTGCTAATAACTCAGTAAATAATAGTAGTAGCGAGTTTGGTGTTATGATATATATTGTTAGAAACCGTCTATATTACAGTGATATCACGTCGAAAATCGTCTAGGACCGATACGGTAAAAGTTTCCTCTTAGCGGTGGGGCTTAGAAAAATGTTCGTCCAACGTCCCACGGAGTAGTACATCCGTCCATTATTAGCTAATAACTCGGTAAATAATAGTAGTAGCGAGTTTGGTGTTATGATATATATTGTTAGAAACCGTCTATATTACAGTGATATCACGTCGAAACTCGTCTAGGACCGATACGGAAAAAGTTTCCTCTTAGCGGTGGGGCTTAGAAAAGTGTTCGTCCAACGTCCGACGGAGTAGTACATTCGTCCATTATTTGCTAATAACTCAGTAAATAATAGTAGTAGCGAGTTTGGTGTTATGATATATATTGTTAGAAACCGTCTATATTACAGTGATATCACGTCGAAAATCGTCTAGGACCGATACGGAAAAAGTTTCCTCTTAGCGGTGGGGCTTAGAAAAATGTTCGTCCAACGTCCGACGGAGTAGTACATTCGTCCATTATTTGCTAATAACTCAGTAAATAATAGTAGTAGCGAGTTTGGTGTTATGATATATATTGTTAGAAACCGTCTATATTACAGTGATATCACGTCGAAACTCGTCTAGGACCGATACGGAAAAAGTTTCCTCTTAGCGGTGGGACTTAGAAAAATTTCCAGAGTTTTGTCGACGGAGTAGTACATCCGTCCATTATTTGCTAATAACTCAGTAAATAATAGTAGTAGCGAGTTTGGTGTTATGATATATATTGTTAGAAACCGTCTATATTACAGTGATATCACGTCGAAAATCGTCTAAGACCGATACGGAAAAAGTTTCCTCTTAGCGGTGGGGCTTAGAAAAGTGTTCGTCCAACGTCCGACGGAGTAGTACATTCGTCCATTATTTGCTAATAACTCGGTAAATAATAGTAGTAGCGAGTTTGTTGTTACGATATATATTGTTAGAAACCGTCTATATTACAGTGATATTACGTCGACAATTGCCTAGGACCGATACGGAAAAAGTTTCCTCTTAGCGGTGGGGCTTAGAAAAATGTTCGTCCAACATCCGACGGAGTAGTACATCCGTCCATTATTAGCTAATAACTCGGTAAATAATAGTAGTAGCGAGTTTGGTGTTATGATATGTATTGTTAGAAACCGTCTATATTATAGTGATATCGGGTCGAAAATCGTCTAGGACCGATACGGAAAAAGTTTCCTCTTAGCGGTGGGACTTAGAAAAATTTCCAGAGTTTTGTCGACGGAGTAGTACATCCGTCCATTATTTGCTAATAACTCGGTAAATAATAGTAGTATCGAGTTTGGTGTTATGATATATATTGTTAGAAACCGTCTATATTACAGTGATATCACGTCGAAAATCGTGTAGGACCGATATGGAAAAAGTTTCCTCTTAGCGGTGGGGCTTAGAAAAGTGTTCGTCCAACGTCCGACGGAGTAGTACATTCGTCCATTATTTGCTAATAACTCAGTAAATAATAGTAGTAGCGAGTTTGGTGTTATGATATATATTGTTAGAAACCGTCTATATTACAGTGATATCACGTCGAAAATCGTCTAAGACCGATACGGAAAAAGTTTCCTCTTAGCGGTGGGGCTTAGAAAAGTGTTCGTCCAACGTCCGACGGAGTAGTACATTCGTCCATTATTTGCTAATAACTCAGTAAATAATAGTAGTAGCGAGTTTGGTGTTATGATATATATTGTTAGAAACCGTCTATATTACAGTGATATCACGTCGAAAATCGTCTAGGACCGATATGGAAAAAGTTTCCTCTTAGCGGTGGGGCTTAGAAATGTGTTCGTCCAACGTCCGACGGAGTAGTACATTCGTCCATTATTTGCTAATAACTCAGTAAATAATAGTAGTAGCGAGTTTGGTGTTATGATATATATTGTTAGAAACCGTCTATATTACAGTGATATCACGTCGAAAATCGTCTAAGACCGATACGGAAAAAGTTTCCTCTTAGCGGTGGGGCTTAGAAAAATGTTCGCCCAACGTCCCACGGAGTAGTACATCCGTCCATTATTAGCTAATAACTCGGTAAACAATAGTAGTAGCGAGTTTGGTGTTATGATATATATTGTTAGAAACCGTCTATATTACAGTGATATCACGTCGAAAATCGTGTAGGACCGATATGGAAAAAGTTTCCTCTTAGCGGTGGGGTTTAGAAAAGTGTTCGTCCAACGTCCCACGGAGTAGTACATCCGTCCATTATTTGCTAATAACTCAGTAAATAATAGTAGTAGCGAGTTTGGTGTTATGATATATATTGTTAGAAACCGTCTATATTACAGTGATATCACGTCGAAAATCGTCTAGGACCGATACGGTAAAAGTTTCCTCTTAGCGGTGGGGCTTAGAAAAATGTTCGTCCAACGTCCCACGGAGTAGTACATCCGTCCATTATTAGCTAATAACTCGGTAAATAATAGTAGTAGCGAGTTTGGTGTTATGATATATATTGTTAGAAACCGTCTATATTACAGTGATATCACGTCGAAACTCGTCTAGGACCGATACGGAAAAAGTTTCCTCTTAGCGGTGGGGCTTAGAAAAGTGTTCGTCCAACGTCCGACGGAGTAGTACATTCGTCCATTATTTGCTAATAACTCAGTAAATAATAGTAGTAGCGAGTTTGGTGTTATGATATATATTGTTAGAAACCGTCTATATTACAGTGATATCACGTCGAAAATCGTCTAGGACCGATACGGAAAAAGTTTCCTCTTAGCGGTGGGGCTTAGAAAAATGTTCGTCCAACGTCCGACGGAGTAGTACATCCGTCCATTATTAGCTAATAACTCGGTAAATAATAGTAGTAGCGAGTTTGGTGTTATGATATATATTGTTAGAAACCGTCTATATTACAGTGATATCACGTCGAAACTCGTCTAGGACCGATACGGAAAAAGTTTCCTCTTAGCGGTGGGACTTAGAAAAATTTCCAGAGTTTTGTCGACGGAGTAGTACATCCGTCCATTATTTGCTAATAACTCGGTAAATAATAGTAGTAGCGAGTTTGGTGTTATGATATATATTGTTAGAAACCGTCTATATTACAGTGATATCACGTCGAAAATCGTCTAGGACCGATACGGTAAAAGTTTCCTCTTAGCGGTGGGGCTTAGAAAAATGTTCGTCCAACGTCCGACGGAGTAGTACATCCGTCCATTATTAGCTAATAACTCGGTAAATAATAGTAGTAGCGAGTTTGGTGTTATGATATATATTGTTAGAAACCGTCTATATTACAGTGATATCACGTCGAAACTCGTCTAGGACCGATACGGAAAAGTTTCCTCTTAGCGGTGGGGCTTAGAAAAGTGTTCGTCCAACGTCCGACGGAGTAGTACATTCGTCCATTATTTGCTAATAACTCAGTAAATAATAGTAGTAGCGAGTTTGGTGTTATGATATATATTGTTAGAAACCGTCTATATTACAGTGATATCACGTCGAAAATCGTCTAGGACCGATACGGAAAAAGTTTCCTCTTAGCGGTGGGGCTTAGAAAAGTGTTCGTCCAACGTCCGACGGAGTAGTACATTCGTCCATTATGTGCTAATAACTCAGTAAATAATAGTAGTAGCGAGTTTGGTGTTATGATATATATTGTTAGAAACCGTCTATATTACAGTGATATCACGTCGAAACTCGTCTAGGACCGATACGGAAAAAGTTTCCTCTTAGCGGTGGGGCTTAGAAAAGTGTTCGTCCAACGTCCGACGGAGTAGTACATCCGTCCTTTATTTGCTAATAACTCGGTAAATAATAGTAGTAGCGAGTTTGGTGTTATGATATATATTGTTAGAAACCGTCTATATTACAGTGATATCACGTCGAAACTCGTCTAGGACCGATACGGAAAAAGTTTCCTCTTAGCGGTGGGGCTTAGAAAAGTGTTCGTCCAACGTCCGACGGAGTAGTACATTCGTACATTATTTGCTAATAACTCGGTAAACAATAGTAGTAGCGAGTTTGGTGTTATGATATATATTGTTAGAAACCGTCTATATTACAGTGATATCACGTCGAAAATCGTGTAGGACCGATATGGAAAAAGTTTCCTCTTAGCGGTGGAGCTTAGAAAAGTGTTCGTCCAACGTCCGACGGAGTAGTACATTCGTCCATTATTTGCTAATAACTCAGTAAATAATAGTAGTAGCGAGTTTGGTGTTATGATATATATTGTTAGAAACCGTCTATATTACAGTGATATCACGTCGAAAATCGTCTAGGACCGATACGGTAAAAGTTTCCTCTTAGCGGTGGGGCTTAGAAAAATGTTCGCCCAACGTCCCACGGAGTAGTACATCCGTCCATTATTAGCTAATAACTCGGTACATAATAGTAGTAGCGAGTTTGGTGTTATGATATATATTGTTAGAAACCGTCTATATTACAGTGATATCACGTCGAAACTCGTCTAGGACCGATACGGAAAAAGTTTCCTCTTAGCGGTGGGGCTTAGAAAAGTGTTCGTCCAACGTCCGACGGAGTAGTACATTCGTCCATTATTTGCTAATAACTCAGTAAATAATAGTAGTAGCGAGTTTGGTGTTATGATATATATTGTTAGAAACCGTCTATATTACAGTGATATCACGTCGAAAATCGTCTAGGACCGATACGGAAAAAGTTTCCTCTTAGCGGTGGGGCTTAGAAAAATGTTCGTCCAACGTCCGACGGAGTAGTACATCCGTCCATTATTAGCTAATAACTCGGTAAACAATAGTAGTAGCGAGTTTGGTGTTATGATATATATTGTTAGAAACCGTCTATATTACAGTGATATCACGTCGAAACTCGTCTAGGACCGATACGGAAAAAGTTTCCTCTTAGCGGTGGGGCTTAGAAAAGTGTTCGTCCAACGTCCGACGGAGTAGTACATTCGTCCATTATTTGCTAATAACTCAGTAAATAATAGTAGTAGCGAGTTTGGTGTTATGATATATATTGTTAGAAACCGTCTATATTACAGTGATATCACGTCGAAAATCATCTAGGACCGATACGGTAAAAGTTTCCTCTTAGCGGTGGGGCTTAGAAAAATGTTCGTCCAACGTCCGACGGAGTAGTACATCCGTCCATTATTAGCTAATAACTCGGTAAATAATAGTAGTAGCGAGTTTGGTGTTATGATATATATTGTTAGAAACCGTCTATATTACAGTGATATCACGTCGAAACTCGTCTAGGACCGATACGGAAAAAGTTTCCTCTTAGCGGTGGGGCTTAGAAAAGTGTTCGTCCAGCGTCCGACGGAGTAGTACATTCGTCCATTATTTGCTAATAACTCAGTAAATAATAGTAGTAGCGAGTTTGGTGTTATGATATATATTGTTAGAAACCGTCTATATTACAGTGATATCACGTCGAAAATCATCTAGGACCCATACGGAAAAAGTTTCCTCTTAGCGGTGGGGCTTAGAAAAATGTTCGTCCAACGTCCGACGGAGTAGTACATCCGTCCATTATTAGCTAATAACTCGGTAAACAATAGTAGTAGCGAGTTTGGTGTTATGATATATATTGTTAGAAACCGTCTATATTACAGTGATATCACGTCGAAACTCGTCTAGGACCGATACGGAAAAAGTTTCCTCTTAGCGGTGGGGCTTAGAAAAGTGTTCGTCCAGCGTCCGACGGAGTAGTACATTCGTCCATTATTTGCTAATAACTCGGTAAATAATAGTAGTAGCGAGTTTGGTGTTATGATATATATTGTTAGAAACCGTCTGTATTACAGTGATATCGGGTCGAAAATGGTCTAGGACCGATACGGAAAAAGTTTCCTCTTAGCGGTGGGACTTCGAAAAATTTCCAGAGTTTTGTCGACGGAGTAGTACATCCGTCCATTATTTGCTAATAACTCGGTAAATAATAGTAGTAGCGAGTTTGGTGTTATGATATATATTGTTAGAAACCGTCTGTATTACAGTGATATCGGGTCGAAAATGGTCTAGGACCGATACGGAAAAAGTTTCCTCTTAGCGGTGGGGCTTAGAAAAATTTCCAGAGTTTTGTCGACGGAGTAGTACATCCGTCCATTATTAGCTAATAACTCGGTAAATAATAGTAGTAGCGAGTTTGGTGTTATGATATATATTGTTAGAAACCGTCTATATTACAGTGATATCACGTCGAAACTCGTCTAGGATCGATACGGAAAAAGTTTCCTCTTAGCGGTGGGGCTTAGAAAAGTGTTCGTCCAGCGTCCGACGGAGTAGTACATTCGTCCATTATTTGCTAATAACTCAGTAAATAATAGTAGTAGCGAGTTTGGTGTTATGATATATATTGTTAGAAACTGTAATACCTAGATAATTAGGTATTACAATTAATACTATCCCAGCCGCAAGCTTTCCTGGGTTTTAACCTGTCTGCTAGTATCCTGATATCCATCGGGGAGAGACGAGAGATTAAGTCTATGCAGGGAGAAGGAGAGGTGAATTCTTTCAGATGGAAGTTTGCAACTTTTTGGTTGATCAGAAGTTGGAGGGGTGATTCCTGGTTGTAGGCATCCTCGAACACCCGGCTGAATTGTTCGGCTAATAGTTGATCTTTTATGGAATTTTGGTCGTGATAGGATCCAGAATCATCCAAAAGGGGAGGGATGTTTGTTGGTTTTTTCATTAATTTCCGGAAGACTGGCCAGAAGGTATGAGAGTTTTTTGCTTCTTGAATCTGTTCCTGTACTTGCATGTGTTTGAGCAACCTGACTCTATTCCGTATGGCTCCATTTAATTGTTTGTAGAACCCGAGGAAGATCAAGTTTCCGTATCTTTGCCATTTTTTCCTGGCTTTATTTCTCAATCTGATCATAAATTTTAATTTTTCATCAGGAAGGATGAATTTGTCAGGAGTGTTCACGAAGGATGTGGATTTGTAAAAACATGATTTGAGAAACCTTTGGAGATGGGAGACTTTTCGGTCAATGTCATCGGCATGTGCTTTGTACGTTTCCCAGTTGGTAACTGGGGAGGAGGTGGCGAAAGAGTGTTTGTGTTCCGACATTAGCAGGACAGGGCGATGATCGGAGGACAGGTCTTCGGTAACATCGCACCGGAGGTTAGTATAGGTGTCCGCCAGGAAGAAATCAATTTTTGTTGGCATACAGTTAGGCCGAAAAAAGGTACAAGTGGGAGGTACGATCAGCGAGTAGCAGTTGCTTATCATATGATCTTCAAGGGTCCTACCATTTGTATTGGATCTCGCTTTACTATTCCAGGAGGAATGCTTTGCATTCAGGTCGACACCAGCAATGAATGGTAGTCTGAAGTTTGTGATGGAATTTAGAGCTTCAGGATCTAGTTTTTGGTCAGGGCAGTAGGCAGAGATTACTATGAGAGAAGGGTTAGAGAGCTTTATGGCTATCGCTTCAAGGTTTTTGACTGGTTTAAGGTTGTAGGGTTGAAAACGAAGATTTTTGTGGACCAGAATGGCCACACCTCCACGGGGCTTCCCATCAGCCCTGTCGCCTCTGATTATGTTGTAGTTTGTGAGAAGAATATTCATTGAGGGGGTAAGCCAAGTTTCTTGGATCATGGCTATTAGAACGTTATTAGAGGTCATGAAGAGTTCAAGTTCAGGTATTTTTGGAAACAAGGAACATGCATTCCAAGTCATGAGGGTCCCAGGGAGAGATGGGGTGAAAACAATTATGAAAATAATTGCTGAGCAGCATCAAAGAGAATTTCGATCTTGTCGAACGTGGTTGTGCACGAAGCAAGCTTGGGGCGAATTGCCTTTAGGATGGGAACAGCTCTTTTAAAGAAGAAGATGGCTTCTTTAAATAACTCGCTGGTTTCCGAGGATCCAAGAGGTCCAGAATTCAGGTTATGGCTGGGAAGAGGGGAATGCCCTTTTACCACTTCACTAAAAGATCTGTCACCAATCAGAGCAGATGCTTGACGAGAAGGAGTAAGATCTAGGGGTGGAGATCGATGGTTTGTGGTAGAGCGTGGGGAAGGACGCGGGGTTGATTTTCTATTAATATAGGTTAGTAAGCTGGGACATTGTGAGAAATTGGCAGTGTGGATTCCATTACAGTTCGCGCATTTTGCTGGAGAATCTGGGGATTTTTGACAATCTTTAGTTAGATGATCAAGTCCACACTTGGCACATCTAGGGACCTTGAAACAGTTTGCAGACGCATGGCCGAACGCTTGGCATCTGTAGCATTGCGTGTAGTTTTTGGATTTGACGAATCGTTCCCAGTAGACCCGGCAATGAAATATAAAACCAACTGTCTTTACATGGGATAATTTTGTGCCAGGGGGAAAGGTGATTTTATAGAGCGAGTTGTTAGGGGAAGTTTTAAAAGAGACTATGTTAGTGGGGTGTAAGTTTAAGAGCTGGAGTTCTGAAGCTAAGGAATCAGTGTCAATAAAGGGAAGTCCTTTAAGCACTGCCGTAAACGGTTTTTCAGTGGGGAGCGCAAAGGTGTGAAAATTAAAGCCTGCCTTTTGAATTGAAATGCAATCTAACTTGATTACGCAGATATTTTAGATAGAAATTTTTTCCTATTTGGTTTTCAAGTTCATTACTGAAGTTCAAGACTTCATTTTCAGCTAAACGAATATACATCGGCGGTGGGCGAGATAAGGGTGTAGAGTTGTTTGGATTTTTAGTGTTTGCAGTGAGATTGTTTGGTAAAGGTTTTGGTTTTTTACTCACGTTAGCGGAGTTTATCACTGAGGACTCGGCAAGGTTTTTGAAGGCATCAGAAGAAAAAATGTCAAATCTGTTGGAGGTCGGGATATTTGCGTTGTTTATCCATGCGTTGTTGAGGTTAGGGTTGGAGTTGGAGTTGGAGTTGGAGTTGGAGTTGACGTTGGAGCTGACGTTGGAGTTGGGATTGGAGTTCAGCATGGTGTCCTTACGTTGTCTCTTGGGTACAGGAGGTAATTGATTGAGGGTTGAATGCTCTTCCAGGATGTGAGTCGTTAAATTCGACGATTTTGTTTTTTCGCCGGCAATGCGGCTAACATGGCCGGAGGGGCCAGGCTCCGCCGTTTTGGAGAGACAGGTCTATCACTTGGTTTTATATAATGACTGGATAGGATGCGTTAGACAAGGAACTGGGTAATCTTGATAATTTTAATCATAAATCGGAACAAAGAACGATTTTTAAGATCACTGATAATATGAACAAAAGTAACCTCGATGTTTACTCGGTCACAGGTAAGAGCTGAATGAACGGAGAATGATTGTGTCGAATGAGCGACTTTGTGAAATTTTTTAAGATGACTCTAGATTTTTGAGCGACTTTGTGCCTTGTGTCGAATGGAGGCCAACTCCGGTTCTGGCTCGTTTCTGCCGGAACCTTATAGACGAGCGCGGACCACAACGAGAGCCTTGCTTCGAGAAATTTTCGATTGGCGACGGCGCTCGCGGATTGGTTCGCGCTTAGGTCACGTCAAGGATTGGTTCGCGGGAGGGTCTCGTCGCGGATTGGCTCGCGCTTGGGTCGAAACCGCGAGCTCGCGACGGAACGCGAAAATTTCGTCGCAAAGTTTAACGAATTTTCTCAAGGTTGAAAAGCGTTCGTACCATAATCTCCCTATTTTTGCCATATTCTACAACGTTTTAGCTTTAATTAAAAAAAAATTTCATTGCTCTACCTCATTTCTATCGAAAGTTCTTTGATTTTGAATCCGATTTCGTCCAAATTGCCCACTGTGCGACGTCGCGACAGAATACTTTCGAATCGCCTGCAACGAGCGCGGTATCTTTGGAATCTTCGAGGCGCAATATTTTTGAAATTCCTGAAATTCATCAAGAGGAAAATCAGCATCTATTCGAGAATCTTAGGCCTTTGACGCGCAAATATTTGCATAGATCTTTTACCGGACCATCAAAAAATATCGACAACGTGTACGGAGTATATATGCGCGATGATAAGTTGATTCTTGGAAATGCAATGTTCGACGTGAACAACAACGACAATATCGTCATTAATGGAACGGCATACAAGGGAACTCACGGTTTTTACGAATTGATATTCAAAAGAATTCCGACGAGAAGCTGTACACCGAGGATGATACGAAAACATACAAACGAATTATCGTTGTTACGCGTGCACATCGACGCGGAAATCAAATAATGGGGAACAGGGATTACAAGTATAAAAATATTATAGGACCAATGTTCGCACGAGAAAGAAAGGGAATGAGAGTTCAGCTTCCAACTTTTATACGCGTGACCAAAAGTCCAATCGATTATGTGCATTGGGATGATCCAAACGAGCTCGTCGATCGTTTGAAATTGTTGATTCCTTCGGAGAATGCTGGTCATACCAGCCATAACAATGAAATAATGTCCATCATCGAAGAACTTCGCGAAACCAGTTTAATTATAAATTAAAGCGCACGCGCATTCGTTGAGTTAGTAACAAATGAAATGTGTTTGGTGTTGACCGACGGTCGGAGTCGCCTGGGGGCCGGGAGCACTCAGAAAATGAGCGCGCGAGGAGGCAAGGAGAAGACGGGAGAATCGGAATGTTGTCCTTTCGGTTAAAATGCACTTTATTCACTCGATAAAGACCGCAGCCCTGTCGGTGTTCGTACGATAATCGGAAATCTTGCGCGTGATCGTCTCTGCGATGAATCGCGCCGGAAATCTTGAACGGCACCTTGACGAGGGCCGTCGCGATCGGAAAATCTTCAACGCGAGCGTCGGAAAATCTTGTCGCGAGCAGAATCACACAACGCGACGCGGAAGTATCGGCCGGTCGAAGAACAAAGCCGCTGAATAGTTCGACGGAACAAAGTATTGAAAATCGCGAAAGGATAGTACGAGAATGAAGCTGATAGATACTAAATTTGACTCGAGCGAGAACTGAGAAAGAAGAGAGCTGCTCCGCCAGGGGAGAGCTTAAATGTTCTTCTATAGGCAGACGTGGCTGTACGCTATTGGTTATGATCGATCGTATGATACCGGTAAACACACGGTTGAGATTTGAATAGAGGAGGTTTACCGTCAATGAACTCTGACAAATATTATGCGACCTCGCCCAACGGTAACGAGCGATCGCTACGTGACTCGGTACACATTAGAAAAAAAGGGAACTGGAGCGAACGCTTGGCGGTTGTCGTAACGGTCGGCAACTCCAGAATTCGAATCCCGAACAAAATGTCTGTTGGCAAATTAGCTGCATAGTTATGGCTCGACAAAATGCGTACTCGCTGGAATTGCTGTGAAACAAATCAAATTATATCGTCGGGAGGAGGAGGATACGATGGCTACGAAAACTGGAATCTGCGAGATGAAAAATCTGGAGATGAAACTGGACGAGGTATATCAACAAATATTACAGATCGAACATCTGTATAAGCGATTCGAGTTCATGATAATATGGAAGACGACTAGCTTGGGTTGTGGTGTGGAAGCGGAAAAAAATGTCGGATCGCCTGCTACGACAGCTGGGGTTGTCGTATATGCAACGTAGCCGAACCTGTGAAAAATACGGACGCGATTAAGAAAGTATACGCGGATCGTTGTTATTCCAGCGTGCAAAATAAAATTTCTACGGTTAAAAAAACACTGGCAAAAGACTTGAACGCGGCTAACGCGAAGTGGAAGTCCGAACTACTGACTAAGATAAATAACGATCGATACGATATTAGTAAGAACGTCAAATCAATCGATTCGAGTATGGACGAGATCAATGCAAAAATCAATGACTTGGATTGGTCGCAAGTGCAAATAGTTAAGGCTTCAGAACAGAGATTAAAAGATGACATAGACAAGGTCGTAGATGATCGGCTGACGAGCTTCCGAGAAAGTTTTCAACGCATAATGTAGAAATTGATTGCGGACGAGTGCGTGAAAAATCACTCGTAATTGACATAAGCAATGACGTCATCCCTTTTAAAATATAATAATGACATCATATTACACCCCCCCCCCCACTGCCACCTTCTAAAAGGATGATTCTCGAAAATAGAGAATCACATCATTTTGTTGACAATCTTGGATCGTACTTGACGCTCAACGTAACAACGACGAGCAGCGGCAGCGGGAAATCATCCTACGAACTTACAAGACAAGTTATTCGAGACGTTACGTCGAGTCTCGGCACGAAATCACAAAATAGGAAGGTCATAGATTCAATTTCCAATCGTAAGAATACAAAACGCATCGTCGCGCCATGGAAGGACAATGTCAGCGACAACAGCAATGTCGTGCCATTCGCCAGATTATTACTCGATCTCTCAAGTGCGATACGTAAACACAGTCTACGCATGTCGGACGACAAAGAGGCGTTTTCGACGCCGAGTTTCTATCTATAGAAAATGTAAAAGCTCCTATTAAAAACACCGATGTGGCGACAAAGGGTTACGTGGATGATCTTAGCAACGGCAAGGCGATGACAACTACGAGCAACAACGAATTTTTCGATGCGAAATCTCGACGTATTCGAAATTTGGGGACGCCGAGCGACGCCAACGATTCGACGACAAAACTTTACGTCGACACATCGATCGATTCGCAGAAACAAACATTTGTCAACGAATTCTATAAGAGCTTCGAGGATGTTCACGACTTGCGAGACAGGATCGAGCGCATCTTCGGAGCTGCGACGAACAACGAGCTCGCGAGTAGGTCGAACGACGAGAAGCTGAAAGATATTGAGAAACGCATAGAACAGAATCGTGAGAAGCTGAAAGAACTCGAAAAAAACCTAAATCAAAATTATAGTGGAATTTTCCGTGAGAGATTTGTCGAGCTCGAAGATAGTCTGATTGATATATTGTAACGCAAGCACAGTATAGATCGTGAAAAATTGGGCGCTGTCGTGAAATTTTCGAGTAAAATCGAAAACAGACTTTCGACCGTGGAATTAGAAATCGACGACGACGATGATGTGACGTAAACTGGGTAAAAATATTTGAAAAAAGGAGAGTGGGAGTTACCCAGCTCTTTATCCCGTTCTTTACTGACAAAAAGTATAAATTTATTTAAGACAGAGTTACAAAACGGAGGTTTAGCCAAGATTGACTGCCCTGGGAATGTTCCCATACCTATAGCTTGACCTTATTGATTAGTAATGCATTTTTTGGGGGGCTTTTTTTTAGGTGATTTGACTAATGCTGTTGCGTACGCGTGTATCGAGAAATGCTGTGGTGTCGAGGTGAATGCTCGGGGAATGCTGACTTGTGCAAATGACTCGGGAAATGCTGTGGTGTCGAATGGAATATGATCTGGTATAGCTCGGGGATTTTTAGGGCGTTACATAATGGGCGATGGGTAAAGAAAAGGAGAAATTGATGTAAGAGTTACATGCTTCAGCGAGACGTTTCGTCCCCCGTAGACGGGTGATCGTGCGATGACTCGACGATCTTTGGCATGCCGATATCGTCGAAGTTCAACAATTATACGCTAGATAATCGAGAACATCCGTATATTCTTACGATAATCAACACATTTGCTAAAGACGCATGGGCGGTTCCTTTGAAGAGTAAAAATGCGAACGACATGTGCAAAGCTTTCGTGTCGGCATTAACCCTTTCGTCCCGAACGGTACACATATGTACCAGCCTGATTCCAAAATTACTGAAAGGCCAAGAAAGCAATGTGGGCATATGGCGATTGTACCACACCGGTCTTTTCAAAAAGGAAACCCTGTGTACATATGTGTACCACCTTTCACCCCCTACCCCTATTGTGATAGGAAAAATTTGAGGGTGAAAACCTATTATATTTAGTTCAACTTACATATCCATGACACTGTAATTGTTAAAATTTCAATTTCTATATTCAGGGACGAAAAGGTTAAAGAAGAATGGCAGAGTTACAAACAACCTACAGCCACGAACATCTAAAAAAACACAACATTCACCACTACTCGACGTTCAGAACCATGAAGGCTTACATCGTAGAACGTTTCAATCGCACATTGAAGAATAGTATGTGGAAATTCTTCTCGTTCAGCCGAAAATATCGTTGGATCGATGTGCTTCCCACGCTGATCGAAGACTGCAATAATAAAAACATCGCACTATCCGTATGCGACCCGCAGGTGTAAACCGCAAAAATGCCAAGCATCTTCTCAGATAGTACACTGACGTATTAAAGACGACTTGAAAGTCCTACGAACGTCTTCCGAACGTCTCTGGAACGTCTCTGGAACGTCTTTGTTACAAAACTGTACGTCTTAAAGACGTCTCGGAACAGACGCCTTTAAGACGTCCATAAATGTTAATTAAAATGGAAACAAATATACATATGACATAGTAAGTCATGCGAAAAGGGATTGGGAGGGAAAAAACAAATTTCGTGAAAAACGAGTTCAAAGTATTGATTTTATTCATTATAAAATTTGAACTTAGAATTAAAATTAAAATTAAACAAACTTAAACTTACAATCAAATTAAAATTACAATTACAATTACAATTACAATTAAAACTAAAACTAAAATTAAAACTAAAATTAAAATTACAATTAAAATTAAAATCAAAATTAGAATCACAATTACAGTTAAAACTAATATTGAAATTAAACTTCAAATAGCTTATTAATAACGTTGTAACGATCCTACTCTCTGACGCGAGCCTCCCCTGCCCGCGCACCAGCGGAGACCGCCGCGCGCCGTGGCCGATCACACCGTAGACGCGGCGCGCCAGTACAGACCGCGACTGCGAGAGGGCCAACGCCACGAAGGCGCGCTCTCGCGAGTAAAGATGATCGGCCACGGGAATAAGTACCGCCGCCGGGCACGGAGGAGATCAGTCCGAGTGACGAGCTACACCGGTCTAATAGTAAAATATACGAACGACCATCGTGCTCCAAACCCGAGGCTGCTTTTTACCTCCACCTCTTTCTCCTCCAACGGGTCCGACGGTGACCGCGGCGAGTGCCGCTCCCGTCGAGCATAACACGCTCCCCGCCAACCCTCCGTTTACGAAGAGCGAGAACGGCGACCGTCCCGCTCTGCCCGGTGCGCGGAGTGTTAACAGGAGCACCGGACACTATAGAGCCTCTAGGCACGAACCCTAGTGCAGGCCGATGAGGCCCCGGGCTGTCGTCGAGACGCCGTCTTCGTCCACTCCGATCCCCGGGCCAGTGCCCTCCCGACGCACCGGCTCCTCCTCGCCGGAGCAACCGACCGACCTGCCGCGCCCGCAGTGCCCCGCGCGCCGCGTAGCCAGTAAGCTGTATCCTAGCCGTAGTCTGTAAGCAGTCGCCAGTAAGTTGTATTATAGGCGTAGTCATTAAGCCGTAGCCTCTAAGCCGTGATCGTTCTGTCGCACCCTTGCCGATAAGCCGTAGTTTTTAAGCCGTACCATGGCCGCCGAGACGCCTCCGCCGTCACCGTACCGACGAAGTGTACAAAGTAGATAGTAAGGAATAAACCAATACTCAGCCGAATCTCGTCCACTCATTCGCGGCTCAGGAACCCCGCACGACCGACTGAACCGGCACACTCTCCCACACCGCCGATCGTTACAACGTTTTTGCGGTCAGCCGCCCTCTTCAACCATAATTTTATAGGCGTTTTTGCGTCTCTCCTACTGCCGTGGACATTGGCCCTTTCTGCAGCACCTTGAGTAAGAATTTCTTTTTTTTAGTGATATGCATATGAATCATCGTTATTATGGTAACACCAAATTAAGGGTAATAATTACACATTACGAGTTCCGCGATCTTGAAGCAGTGGAAGGGTTTCTTCCCTTTCCTCCCCATCCAACTATACTGCAGAGCTATTTCATTTGTTAGGAGGGTCGTGAGTACTCTTTTCACGAACGAATACACTGTAATGTTGGCCCTTTTCACCGCGTAGTGAGACGGGAGCGGGGCCAACTCCGGGAATTTACGGGCACTGAGGCCGGGCCGGGTACGGCCGTGAATACGCGGTCCTCCCGGTACTAACGCGTTCTCGAAGATTTTCCGAAGCCGAAAAAGAGCCTTCTGCTCGGGTGCCAGGCACCGGAAGGGTGCCACGCGAAACGCGACAGACTTTCGCCTTCGGCCGAGGCGGAGGGCGGGAGTCGAACCTTCGAGAACCACGAGAAGAACGAGAGGCGCGAAAGGGGTCGGGGGTTCGGACACGGAAATAGCGAGGACAGCCCTTACGGCAGGGCGCATCGCGCAGGCTGAAAAGATCGGAAAAACAAAGTGGGCTCTACAATATTTATTGGCGTCCGATTTTACAAGCAGGCGGCCACGTGGCCGCACCCGAGAGCCCGCGCTCTTTATACAATGATTGCGAATCGGTGTCGGTATCGCAGCGCGTGGGAGTCGAACGATAAAATAGTCCGCGTGTGTGCGGTAATTCGGCACGGGAGATTAATCCCGCGAAAGCGAGAGTTCTCGCGGCGCGCTTGTGATCGGCGCGATTACGGTGCGACCGTCGTGGCGCGATTTCGGTTCCGACGGATGGCGAACGCTCGGCGGAACGTACGCGGTACGCTACGCGACGAAACTCGGAACGAAGAACGTGAAGAACGGACGATTGCAATTTCTAACGACGGCGACTGCTCCGAGGAAGACTTCCGGGCGGTATTTCGACGGGAACTCGGCGTCGTAGCTCACAGCACCGACGAATTCGGTGCGAGCAAAAGGTACGAGGCGAGAAGCGCCTCGGCACGCGAAAATTCGGGGAACGAGACGCGATACTACACGTCCGACGGACGACCCGCGTGCTCGCGAGACCGCGAGGACACGGAATCGCCGTCGACCGTCCTCGTCGTTCCCCCTATAGAATACCGAGAACCAACTCGCGACAATTACGACGAAGAAGGACCACTGCGTGGACATACCGTTCCCGCTCGCTTTGTCGCCTTTTTCTCCGCTTGTCGGCCCCGGCCGGCTCGGACGGGAGAGTACAGCTGTCGTTTTTCCTGCTGGCGTGAGGGCACCCACACACTCCGGTAACGTACCCGGGAGCCGGTAATCGACTGTGTACAACTTTAAGTTGCCAGCCATCGCACAGTGGCGAGTTCAGCCGAGTTCGTGGCCAAAATTCGTATCTTCAAATCTCTTGAATTATTGAAATAAATGACAACGATTCGACTCCCCTAAAGATGTCTGTTACGAGACGTCTTAAAGACGTCTAACAGACGTTTTAAAGACGTCTTTAAAACATACAGCTTGGAACAAAAGACGTTCCAGAGACGTTCCAGAGACGTTCGGAAGACGTTCGTGGGACTTTCAAGGCGTCTTTAAGACGTCTGAATGTCCATCGATAGACGTCTTTAAGACGTCTATGTGCTATCTGGGTCTGTCCTAGCCAGTTGTAACATTATTGCAGTTGTGCTATATGTAAAGCCAGTCAAATTGTGGGACGATAGGGCTACCGGCGAACTATCCACATTAAAAAAAAACAGCAACGTGCCAGCGGGTAACACCTCTAAGGTTGGTATGGAAGATTACTCATTTTATTTGAATCAGGGAGCGAAATGGTTCTGAAAATAACAGTTTCCATCTCTTATTTATCGGTTCTGTTTAAAACAGTTATGAAGAACCGAAATATTTAGTCTTGAAAAAGACATTGATGTCTTAAAGATTTTTAATAAGACCTCTGAAATGAAACGTCTCGAAAAAGACGTCGTAAAGACGTTTTTACGTCTGAAATAAGACGTCGTTTTTACGTCTGAAATGAGACGTCTTAAAGACGTTTCGAAAAAGACGAAAAAAGAAGGAAAAAGTAATTGGCGGCAGGTGTTAGAGCCATTGACCCGACATACCAGTCCGGATGAATGACGATGTCAGAAAGACTATAAGTAAGACTATAAGTTGATTTTTCTCATTATGATCTAATTCCGCCATCAACCAGTCATGGAAATCCATGACTTTATTTTCATCTTCCAACTGGAAGATCAATGTTGGGTTATTTCTAGCCTCACACCCACAAAAAAAAACATTCGGATCAACTTCATACGAAATCATCTGAGCAAGGTCTCCCTTAACCAAGACTATCTCGACTCCTGCATTCCAGAGTCTGTTCATACTAGTTGATATCTGGTCTGACAATGAAGAAGGTGGAGACCTGATGACAAACTTTCCTGAGCTAAAATCAAAGCCTTGAGTGTCCCCTATTCGTATCATCGCTTAAAAAAAAAGATCATGCAAGCCAACCGTCTTCCCGATACAAGCCATGAGCGGAACCTGACTACATGACGTAGTTTCAATTAGTCTCTTCAATAGTTTTGTAGCCCATATATAGATGTGATCCTCTTCATTTATAGACGACCGCATCTGATCGCCCACGCCTGATATGTAAGGGCTATAAGTCGCTGTTCTGCTGGCATGATATTCCCAGTCAAACGCATTATATTTCGTTTTCAATTCAAAGCTGCAAACAATTTGCAGGTGTGAATCGAGCAACCTACAGTGGGCGTAGAAAGTATTCGTACACCAATAAATTTGACACAAATGTTCGTAAAACTGTTGTTTACTAATTATTTTTTATAAACAATGAGTATTAACATATTCTAGGATATCTATAGAATAGATGCAGTGCTGAAAAAAAAGATTTACTTGTATAACTTACAAAATTAACAAGAAAAAACACAAAATCGACGGAAATACACAAGCAATAACTATTCGTACAGTTCTTAAGTTCCCAGAAATTGACGAAAAAAACGCAATTTAAATTAATTTAACATTAGAAAATTAAAGAAAAGAATTAATTAATACTTTGTAGGATATCCTTTTGAGTTTATAATTGCTGCAATCCTTTTAGGCATCGAATTAACTAAATTCGATGTTACGTGTGGCGGGATTTTGTTCCACTCCTCTATGAGAGCATTTTTTAGGTCTTCTTTTGAGGAAATTTCATGTTTTTTAATCTGACGGTCCAAGTAATCCCACAATTTTATGGGGTTGATGTCGGGAGATTGCGGAGGAGTTTTCAGATACGCCGGGGTATTATGTAGTATCCACATTCTAGTATTGTACGCAGTGTGCTTGGGATCATTATCTTGCATGAAAACGAAATTATCTTTAATGTCCATTTTTTCTGCACTGAAAAGAAGATTGCACTTTAAAATATCAATATAAACCCTGTGGTTCATTATTCCGTCGATAAATTGCAATGTGCCAACACCAGCTGCACTCATGCAGCCCCAAACAGTTACGGAACCTCCACCGTGTTTCACTGTAGGCCGTAAGTTCTTTGGATTCAATTCTGTATTTTTTTTTCTCCAAACAGTACAGTGTCCATCTGATCCAAAAATGTTGAATTTGCTTTCATCTGTGAAAATCACTCTATTCCAGTACTCCATTGGCGTAGTGACATTATTATTTGCGAATAGTAATCTTTTCTTTCTATTCGTTTCACTTACGAAATATTTTCTACGGGCTACCCGACCATGATATCGTTGATTTCGTAAAAAACTACGCACAGTACTAACAGATATATCCGTATTTAAATTATTTTTAAGGTGTTCAACTATTTGTATTGTACTTATTTTTGGATTTTGCTTTACCATTCGAATAATAACTCGGCCAGTATGATCATTAAATTCCCTTGGACGTCCACTTCTTGCGTTATTTTTCAGTGTTTTCCGAAGTCCGTACCTATCAACTATGCTTTGTATCGTAGATCGAGGTCTACTTGCAATGCGTGAAATCTCTGCCAAACTTTTACATTGATTATGCAAATTAACAATAATTTTTCTTTCTGCTATTGTAGTTTCCGCTCGCTTTCGCCCCATTTCTAAACTGTAACTGACAATACTACGAAATTTTCAATGCTACTGATATCACCAATGTTGACAAACATACTGACGATCCACGAAGGACCACGATCGACGGTCCACGATCCTCGATATGGTATGTTTACATTATAAATTCTCCTGTAAGCAGTTCAAATTGAGAACTGTACGAATAGTTATTGCTTGTGTATTTCTGTCGATTTTGTGGTTTTTCTTGTTAATTTTGTAAGTTATACAAGTAAATCCTTTTTTTCTGCACTGCATCTATTCTATAGATATCCTAGAATATGTTAATACTCATTGTTTATAAAAAAATAATTAGTAAACAACAGTTTTACGAACTTATATGTCAAATTTATTGGTGTACGAATACTTTCTACACCCACTGTATATATCACAGCATTTTGATATTTGTTTGTTTCATAATAATGAACCCTAGTCTTTCCGTTGCCGCATATTTTTCGATCTTTTCGAAACTCAACTTCTTCTATCATCTCCAATCCCCTTATGATCCGGCAAGGCATTTCATATACATCGCAGGTATCATTCATCACCGCGTAATGATATTCTTTGCCTATTTTGCGTGAGACAGTAATCACGCTAGCCACCTTCATGTTTTCTTTAGAAAGCCAAACACCCTGATACCAGGAATATATGCACTGGTCAGAAGGCAATTTAGAAGATGATACTATGGTATGGGCCAAGACAACTCTAATGCATCCATTAGAAAAGAAAAACAAAGGTTGTTTCTCTCTGATGACAAATTGCTCCTTGGAGCCACCAACTGTAGTCCACAATAACCAATAGGAGTCAGTAGCCCCGTAGCACCTCACACTCGAGTTGTTAGAACTTATATCTGGATGGACTTCAAAGGTGAAGTCTCTAACGATGTGTGAAGCCCAAACATTAGCCTCAAGACATTTCAAGCCCCAAGCACAATCATCTCCCATCTTGTGATACCTCAACCGCTGATCTTCGCGTTCGCGCAAAAACCCGAGAAACATACCCCTCGACAATTCCGATGGCTCGACCTCATCGGGCAGTTTTCCACCGATATCCGACACGTGTCCGGCAAAGATAACGTAATCGCGGATGCCCTATCG